>NW_017536719.1:163445-193312 GCF_001853355.1 Bactrocera latifrons | reverse complement strand
ATATATAACCCTATATCTGACTCTTTTAGTTTTAGGACTTACAAACAACCGTTATGTGAACAAAACTATAATACTCTCTTTAGCAACTTTGTTGGGACTAAAAAGTACTACAGTTATGGGAACAAATATACATATATACCTCAATGATGAATGATTAAAACAATATTCTAACTCGGGGGGTAAGGCTTTCATTGGGAACAAAGTGACCTGTTTTGCGAATTTATTTCTTAAATGTGGATTGAGTAGTCTTATTCGAACCTTTTGTACGTTATTGGGTATTTTTTGACAATATAAGGTTATCCTGCTACCATTCGCTTCAGAAACGGTTCGAATTTATTTCGTTTTAGCAAAGAATCGCAGATGTTAATTCTATCCATTAAATTTTTCACAGCCTATTCATGTAGGACCCAAAAATTGAGCTCCGGGGCAGCTAGCGTTATGCAAGTATATGTATGTATACATATATATATAAATATTTATTATTATATATGTAAGCAATTAAGAAAGCGCTAAGCCATGTACCCTTTCATACTTGTTTACATTTAACTTTTTATGACAGCAATTGACCTTTATTAGTTCACCGCTTGTGCTAGTAAGTCTTTTTGACTTTATCCGCATTAACTCGTACGGGCATTCTCAGAAATCAGAGCTAACTGTTGGCACAAAGCCAATCCTTTGTCTAGCATTCCGTAATAAAGTGAACTGTATTTACTCAATGGTAAAATAGGAATACTCAACTCGACGTGTCACTGATTTACTTTTCTCATTGAGCGAATCCGCAATGGTGTTGAGTGCTTTTTTGAAAATATGGTGAATTGGAAATGGTGAAAACCGAAATGGTTTAAAGTGAGCTGGAAAATCTGCAATCACTATATTGTGTATACAGGGACCAGAAGGCGGTCTACTCGAGAATATGTTTTCTCACAACTTTATGAAAATAACTCATACCTTGACCGACATATTCGGAATAAAGTCTACTAGAATAACGTAAATAATTATCATTCGGGAACTGATTTAACATAACTTTCATAGAATGCCCTCTGAATTTCGCAGAGTTTTCTCATAAAGAGTCAACACATTGACTGATATACACATATAAAGTCAAATGGAAGTAGGAAAGTCTTTGTATTAGTAATATGGAGGCCGGAGAATGAGTTGTCCCAATTTTAACAATTTTTAGGTCACATTGTGTAGGTTGCATCATAAGTTTCGGGATTTGATAACCCTAGTGTTTCAATCTGGCAACACACAACTTTACAGTATGGTTTGGTATTTTTGATGTTGTATTTGTTTGTGTGGTAGCCCATACAATTTGCCCTTCCCACAAACAAAGACTCGGGTCGATTGGTTGAGAGAATGTTAAAAAATACGATAACTGGACTTGGAAATAAGGCAAACCAAACGCCGAAGACGAATCACACGTCACCACTATACACTTTATATTATTACTTTGGCTCTCACACACCGACTGAAACTGCATTTTAAGACACTTCTAATATGTTGCTACAGAATAGTTTTGTTCACCAATTGTTGTTTATATAAGGTTGTCAAAAAAGCCTTGCGGTATTTTTATTGAATTTTCAATTGTTCATAAAATTTTTTTTGATGACTCATGCCCAGCTCTTGACCGATGCTACGGCTACTACTATGCCGGTCTCTTTCGACCAATTCAGCGATTTTATCGCAATTTTCGACGACAGGCCTTCTGGAGCGTGGCGCATCTTCGATCACCTCTACACTAGAACGAAAACGTTGAAACCATCGCTTTGCCGTGGAAATGGAAACTGTATCGGGTCCATAAACTGCACAAATTTGATTGGCGGATTGAGATGCATTTTTGCCTTTATCGTAGTAGCACTGTAAAATATGCCGTATTTTCTCTTTATTTTGCTCCATGTTTGCGACGCTATAACTCACGAATGACTTAAAAGAAACGACAATCAATCAAACACGTGTTAGCGCGTGAAATGAGCTATCCAAAAAGGTATAGCATGACCCGATGCGACGAATAAAGCTAGAACTACGCGCTCTCAGCGCTAACTAGCTAAAATACCGCAAGACTTTTTCAACTTTTTCAAAAAGTGGGGACGAGTTCGTAGGTATGCTCAATCATCAGTAGGTTTAGTGTGCGTAACTCCTACGAAAACGATTTTTTTTTATCTCTCATTTAGACTTCGATGTTTTTTTTTAACATGGTTACTATTTTAAAATGATTCCTGCTTGCTTATACTTTACTAGCTACGAAGTGGCCTTACCATTTTGTCGCGCACAATAGTTACTGCTGAAATGATTTTCACTCTTGTAATAATGCATGTACCGAATATGTCAGTAATTGACTTAGGCCCAACCCTCAAATTCCTACTGTTTAATTCACAAACTAATGATCCGACTACTGTCAAATTTATACAAGCGCCGTTTAAAGGTTATCATATGGATTTAATTCTGTTAGCGCCATCTACTCGTCAGACCGGAAACTTTTAAATTTATCTATTATATATGTTTGCGCAAAAATAAAATGCTTAGTAATTGAGATCAAATTTATGCAAAATACTTATATACATGTTAACCCATTTCAGCGTTAATTACAAACATGAATATATATACCACACCCACATCAAGACCCATACACTTTTGAATACGTTTGAACAAATTGTCGAAGAAATTTTTCCACTCAGATTAAGGTAGGTATCTCCAAAACTTGTGTTCAGAATGCATTAACCACCTCTTTAGGTGTCGAAAAATATTGACCTTACTGTATCAGTTTTTGTACAGTATTAATAGTTTCCGGAACAGCAACTGATTTGGGACGACCTTCCAGAAATTCGTTTAGAGTGATCCTCGACCTCGGTTATATTTACAGTGCCATCGAAAAACACTCGTCCTTGATGGAGCTTCATCGTCAAAAATTGAATTAAGTTCATCTATGCACTCTTGATGAGTTAATCCACTTCGAAAATTGGAACAGATAATCGTGAGAGATTATTCGCGATTTAATTCCATTTTTTCTGTTTGTTTTACTCTTGCAACCAGTCGCTATAGAGTATTATGGTTTTGTTCAACTAACGGTTGTACGTATCACCTAAAACTAAGCGAGATAGATATAGAGTTATAAAGTGCCATAACTAAGCACTAAATTAAGATATATAGCTACAATTTGGTACAGAGGATCCCCGAAGCAAGGGACATTTTTTAAAATGAAGTTTGAAGTTTAATATACTTACATATCTCCTAAGCCACTTAAGCTACAACACCCTGAATAGAAATATTATAGAAACTTCTACCTACAGTGAAATGGATGATATCGGAGAATAAACCCGCACGCTTCCCATATAACGGTACTGTTAAAACTTCTAAAACCGCGATAAATCAATTTATAGCAGCCGCTATGAAGATTGGACAATGGGAGTGGCACCACCTATTTTGCAGTGAAGTCCCATATCTCGCGACCCAGTCCATAGTGCATGAATAATGTCTCTAGTGTGTGCGACCTTATCGCCAAAAACTGTTCAAATAGAACAAAAACCATTTAAACCCCTAGGTACCGAATATTTGGACCCCACTCTCTACAGTTGACTTATAATTGAAAATGGGTTGAATGAAACCCTTAGTCCACATATACTTAATATAAAGATTTTCGATCATCCGGGGGACTTTGTACCGGATATATTGGCCAAGTTATCTCAATAAAAAAAACAAATAGGAGTGAGTGTTTTATTCATAACAATATATCTTTGTGCCTAAAATAGATAAATTTGAGCGAAAAATTGGCCTAGCCCCTATATAACTAATATCAGGATTTCCGAACATCCGTCTTTACTCTATGTGAGTGGTTTTACAACTTAAAGTACTTCCCTGGCTTTGATTCTTGCAAGTTGCAAGAGTATAAAATGTTCGGTTGCACTCGTACTTAGCGATTCTGTACTTGTTATTTTTTATTCCCGACGTTTGCTTATTACTTTAATTATGTCATCTACCGTCCAATGACTTTTTTTATTTTCTTTCTTATATATTCCAAGAGAGTTTTTTGCTGTAGTAGAAATTATTCCTTATTATTATTATTATTATTCCTGATGAAATATAATTTATCTATTCATTAATTTCACTTTCAAATAGTCGTTTCACACTTTCATCTCTCAATTTTCCCAGATTTAGCTTGATTTTATTTTAAGTTTAATTTTTTAATTACGGCCAGCATAATATGCAATTTGTCCAGTTGTAACTTGGGATCCGAAGGTAAATCCGTTCCTGCATATGTATAGACCTTTTTTACTGAGGAACAGAATCGATTATTTATCAGGATGTAATATATTTCATTTCAGATGATATCATCAGAGGCGTCTGATGGGGGAGACAGGCTCTTTTAATCAAAATTATAAGTTGGTGTTCTTGACTGAATTGAATTAGTCGGTCTCTCTCATTTCTATCACCTAAGCCGTATTGTCCTGCGACTCCTTCGACTTTTTCTAGTTTTCCAGGCTAGGACGAGTATTAACTTCCTGTGCTCCATGCTTAAAGTTTGTTTTGTTTTATGCGAGGGGATTCTTATCACCCTCGATTTGCCGGAAACTGACAATGTAATAATGATATATAATCTTAATACATTTATCGTATATCATTATTTAGCGGTTCGCTTGATACAAGTACAGACGTCCACTTTAAGCCTTACTAGTAGTAACAGACGCTGATATGTTGTGGATTGATTTTAGCTTCGATATTCACCTGCTGGTAGCCATCGCTCTTTGGATCATTATATCTACGAGACCGCTCATTACGTCAAGATAGCAAATCCACGCGGGGGATTAACCCGGAAACTAACACAAACGAATATAATAAGCTCAATACGCAAGAAAAGCATGAACGATCACACGTACACCAGAAATTTGATTTTAAATTCGTAAATAGAAATTTTTTTTTTTTAAATAATACACAAATTATTAAATTTAATTATTTTTATGTTTCATGCGTTAGAAGGATTTTTGCGGAAATATTTAAAAAAATTTCTAATGTTCTGAAATGGTGGTTACAGATTACAACAGTTATTCTTACAGTAAACAATATACTTCAGCAGTAACCATTACAAACAATGGAAAAATAAAAACTGAGTATACCTGATATTGAAGCATAATATTTTGAACGTGTGAACGTATTTCAAGTACACAATTTTTGAGCTCTTACTGTTTCATGACTCGTCAACTTTGTATGTGCACGCAGTGAAATATATATATATATATATTAATATGCAGCTGTTTCGGCGAGATATTTTTATTGATATACTACATTAGTAAAAATAATTTTTTTAAGTCTTTTAGTAAAGCATGTTTCAAGTAATGTTTAGATTTTTGGAGCTGAGTATCGAACGACAATATATTTTTATTATCCACTTCAGTGCTCACAGTGCAGTGTAAATTAGCCAAGTAATTTAATTTTGACCAAATAGCGGCTCCTGTGTGTGAGCAAAAGAAAAATATATGTTTGCTAATATTTGTGCGCCCGGGTGCTTCTATTCAGATGCTTGAAAGCCGCAAAAGAACCCAAAAGCTAACAACTATGAAATAAGCATTTGTCAGTATTTAGCACTGCTGCACCATTTTTCTGCTATGTAAACTAACTTGCATACAATGAAATTGCTGAAACTACATAGTTAGTTAGTATATTTTTCATTTTGGAAAAATATTCGCAGAAACAGTAAACCAGTAGAGTACATCAGTGCCTACAAGCATCAAGAATGGATGTGGAATAGTTCACTATATTTGGGAGGTTGCAGCTAACAAACGATATGGGACTATCTATCTTAAATAATTACAGCTTTTCAAATAAAATTATAAGAAACTACCCTCCTTCAGTAATATTTTTAAATCAAAATGAGTACATACATTGAATTAGTAAATATAAATTAGTAAATTACCGGATTAGCCAATATAACTAGCATTCATACAACTTATTAATATTAAGCTAATTTTGGGAATTTGGTTTTGTCTCCTTTTCAAAGGCATAGTACAATATTTCAAAAAAATTACATAATGACTTTCTTTGGAAACACTGACTGACTAGAGAACACATCACTGTACATTGTACATCCGCCCTATTCAAATGCTTATACATTGTATGAATGGCGGAATGAGAGTATGCTCTTTATTCAACTTCGTGATTATGAGCCCTCGTTATATATAGGTATGTAGTATATAATTCAAATATTATTAATACAGAAGAGAAAACTAGTGTATTAATTAATATATGTATGTAATTGCAAAGAAGTTTGTTTGAGTAGAAAATGAAATGAGGTGATTCGCCTCATAGGCTTTTTTACTGCCTTTTTACAAGCATCGAAACAAAGGCTTAAGCATGTAGAATACATCTCAGTGGTTATATAATTATTTAAAAACATAATTAAACGACTATTTTTTCATTTCTCCGTAACATACTTTAAAATACTTTAAAAAGCTTAATAAGACTTAACGCTTGCTTGAAAGCTAGAACATAAATATAGGCTTAGAAGGGGCGGCATTTGCCAGGTTGGTAAATTCTCTCTGGTTATTTCGATCTTCGTGAGCGTAAATTGTCAATTTTCTTCTCCCTGTTAGCAGCAGATATAAATACTTTAGAAAAAATCAGTTGAAGCCACAGAATTCTGTTTACGGACAATTGATCATCATTTCATCGAACAAAACAAATTTCCCTGAGCACATTAAGAGATGCAAACATCGTAAAATGAAACATCGATGATTTCGAAAATCATTGCCTCACGGAGGGCATTTTCCAGAACAGCCTTGAGAGCCGAGGTGTACGCTGCTTGGATCCCCTCTGTCGTGCCTTGCCTTTCGTCAGATCGGAAAATTATGTTGATTTTCATTTAAAAATAAAAAAAAATTGCAATAGGAGTATGCCTCTTGGGTTCGCGGCCGTATTGCCAAATAGGAGTAGGGTTACCAAATATTTAATATATTTGCAAGTATTGTTAATAAATAAACTGTTCGTTACTGTACATTTTTATTAACAAGAAGAAAAGCAACCAAATTTTATGCTGTAACAATAACAAATTGAACATTTTTAGATTTATGGAACTCACACTTGAAATGGGACAGTTATCCCGGCGCGCCATAATACTGTTATTTTTCTTTCAGTAGTTTATTAATGCAACAGTACAAGATTAGCTTTGCATAATTTATAATTAATAATTAATAATTACGAAAAAATATATGTATAAGGATATCCTCTTGCTCTTGCAAAACCCTTGCACGGTGCACGAATTGCAGAAATTACAACAGCACAACAACAAACAAACGCTGAAAATTATTTTCAATGGCTGTAAAAGGCTATTTCAGACCAAAACCCATGTTTATTTTCGTACAATGACACGTAAAAATATAATTCCAACCCTGTTTTAGCCGTCATTGTACATAAATACATATTACGCAGTTAAATTTTTGAGGAAGGTAAGTTTTAAATAGAGTTTATAATTTCTATTTAAATTCTAAAGAATTTTTACGGTTTTTCATAAGAATGAATATTGAAGTTGCTCCCCCAGCGAAGAGGAAAAGGCAGCAGTCAAACAAGAAGTGGAAGAAGAGTGAGGTGCACTCCATTATAGAGTTTTTAATGGAAGAGACGGAATTTGAGGTAAGTTTGTACGTTTTTTTTTTTTTTGTTTTAATTTTTGATTGAATTCGGTTTTCTATTATTTCAAGCTCCCATTGCGCAATTGTTTTATAAACGATTTTTACAAAAATCGCTGTTGAATGTCTAATGGGATCTGGTGCGGTGGAAGGTTCAACATTTGAAGGCGACGGGTGCAGGACTACAAGATGAAGCTGACGGCAGAACCATCGAAGGTTTAGTATTTTGACGTTTAACAATTGTTTTCTCACTTTCAGTGAGAGAGGAGTTGGAGATCTTTTTATCTCTAGTTTTAACGATATCTTGTCTTTCATTGGTAATAGGCCAAGTGGTACATCCAGAATTTAACTCCAAAATAGACGAAAATACTCTCTTTCTGATCTTGTAAAGCGTTTCACCATCTCCTGCACCAAAGAGTGTAGCTACTTTCCGCACCGCCGCAGTTTCATCCGATGAACCCAAACGATGTAAAGTTCTAGCTAGCTGTAGATCTACCGAAAATTGCTTAATGAATTGAGTGTTGTTAAACTGTATACCGTATTTGATCAAGAACAATAGCAACGTAAATTGATCTCTTGAGGCTCGGAGCATTTGTTGGTAACGTCCTTCGTCTAAATAGTCAAGAATATTAGATCTCCATTTTGATAATTTCCGCTATGGTTCGTTAACCAACTGTAAGACTTTCATCTAATTCATCCATAGTTTCCAATAGCTATCGTCGTCTAAAAAATTGCCATCCAGATGTACTAATATGTATATTAAAAGCAGCATCTTCAATTATAAAATTATCAAATTTTTGTTGTTTTGTTTTTTTATTTCTTCATTCCCAATACTCGTTAAAATAGTCATTCACAAAAGTGTTGCATAATAGACATTCACAATAAATTTAACAAATCAGCTGCTGTAATAAAATATCTGCGGTAGAAAACGAAAAACGGAAGACCAAATTGCGCGGGGTTTTTTGCGAATAATCAAAAGTAAACCATATCTGTCTGCTGTAGGAATACAAAGACAGTTAAAATTGTTTTATGTTTTACCATGGGAACGACCCGAAGCATAAATCCTGGAATTTTAAAAGTGAATGCTTCACAATAGCCCAAAAGTAATTTGTACGCCTTCTCAATCAGCCCGAATTAATCTTATTGAGCATTTGTGAGCGGAACTTAAAAAAATGCTATAGAAGAGAAACATTAAAACAAAATCAGAATCAAAGTACCGTTAAGTGATACCAGATTTTGTATGAACTGTAGCTCCGCCTCTTGCATTGCCACTAGGGTGATTTGATTTATAACATCGTACCCTGCGATTTTAATACATACATATGTATATAACTGATAATTTAAATGAGTTTCTGCTACAAGTAGAAGATCGATGTTGTTAGTTTTGACATAGTATTCGACTTCAGTTCCGCTTTTGTATAGGCATAAAGGAAAGATATGGTAATTTTAAGTCTTACTAGCATTGATTACTTGATGTCTTGAGTTGATTTACATATGTAAATTTAGTTGTAATCTCCATTGCCATTTGCTGAATAAGGAAATACGTTTTTTTGTATCAATAATAAACTCTAAACACTCGCAGATCGGAGACGGTTCCAACTGAGACTTATGCCAGTTTATTTTGAAACCTAATTTATGAAGAAGTGTTGCCATTTTCAATATAATGTTCATGCAATGGAAATTTCAGTTTCCAACCAGAAGCCTGTAATTCAGGTACACAACCTACTGCCAACCTTCCGATCGTAACTCCTAGACGACTGTAGGCTAGCTTTACAGTTACAACTGTTGTGGTACCTGAAAATGTTTTTACCTGCTCTTTCTAACGATTCGCCAAACAAAATCGTATCGAATCGGCTACATTAATAGTCTGACTTATTTTATTGACTGCGACTTGCTTCAATGTGTTTGAAAACGCTTGATCCAATGAACTTAATGCTAAACCAAGGTGATTTGGAAGCGCGAACTGCAAACTATTCTTGAGCATGCGTCGCCAGCGTCTATTTTAGTTTCAACACTGTATCCCAGTTCGAGACAATTTCTTGGTTCTTTTCTGCGAAATAACTTCAGCCCTTTCAGAATCTATGAAACAAGACATAATGAAGTGACGAAGGGGAATATGGCAGACCAAACCAAGAAATGTTGTGACTAGATGTAGGCAATCTGTTTTCTCTCCGCTGCGAGACAGCACTCCTCATCGTACCACCTATTCCTTTGCCTTTTCCGAAAACCAATGGTTTTGTTTGCGTAAGGAGCTTGAAATACCGTCCCACTGTTCCCTTATACCGAGTTGTTGGCGAGTGCTCTCAGAGAGCAGGGGTGCAAGCCGTGTAGAAAATCGTACGCCTGTTTGTCGTGATGGCGTCTTCTCGACGTTGATCCTTTTTTGTGTTTGTTGGCGTGCGTTTTTTGCTGCACAGGGCCATGACGAAGGGCAAGGAAACGTCAGCTCTATCGTCATCGATTGGGGAATCGGGATCGCCTTCTCTTGGCGATATATTTTTCCTGCCATTCAGCAGGCTGGAGAAATGAATAATTTCAGTATGCTCTGGGCATGAGTCGCTATATTACCTTTGGGGGTTCTACAAGGGAATACTCCGATCTTCAAACCTCCTGTTAGCGGCCGCAACTTTTCGTAGAATTTTTGATCTTTTGTTTTTTGTCTGCTGCATTTGAGTCTCGCCTCTCTCTTCAGATCTCGCTATCTATCCCATCCCGCACGTTGCGTTAGTACAAGTTATTATTGCGCTCTTCGGACGAGACAGTTTTTATAATTCCGATCGAACTTCACTGACGTAAATAAGTTGGTTTGTTCTTTATACACAAGTAAAACTAAATTACATATTAGATTAAAAAAAAGGAATTTGAATGAGGAACCAATCCGCTAACTTTAAACTGATGTGTGTGTAATTCTCATTATTATTGTATACAAAGCCAAAATCTTTGCAGTATAAAGAATATTGCAGACCAGATGTGGTCAAAGCGGCGGGGGCCGATGTATTGCCGGCCAAGCTATTCAAACACGGCGGCGAACAACTGATAAGAAGCATGCATCAGCTTCTTTGTAAAATATGTCCGGACGAAAGCATGCCCAACGATTGGAATTTAAGTGTACCACTCCAGCCCACTCCATAAAAAGGGAGACCCCACAATCTGCGCAAACTACCGTGGGGTAAGCCTCATCAACATCGCGTATAAGGTTCTATCGAGCGTATTGTGTGAAAGATTAAAGCCCACCGCCAACAAACTGATTGCACATTATCAGTGTGGCTTCAGACCTGGAAAATCAACAACGGACCAAATATTTACCATGCGCCAAATCTTGGAAAATACCTGTGAAACGAGAATCAACACTCACCACCTCTTCGGCCATTTCAAAGCTGCTTTCGACAGCACGAAAAGGAGCTGCCTTTATGCCGCGATGTCTGAATGTGGTATCCCTGCAAAACTTATGCGGTTGTGTAAGCTGAAGGTAGCAGCACCAAAAGCTCCGTCTGAATCGGGAAGGACCTCTCCGAGCCGTTCGATACCAAACGAGGTTTCAGACAAGGCTATTATTTATCGTGCGACTTTTTCAACCTGCTGCTGGAGAAAATAGTTCGAGCTGCAGAACTAAATAGAGAAGGTACCATCTTCTACAAGAGTGTACAGCTGCTGGCGCATGCCGATGATATTGATATCAGCGTAAACACCACCCACAATGTCAGCCTGGAAATCCAACAGAATAACTTTTGCCAACAGGTGCTACTTCGGACTGAGTAGGCAATTGAGATGCAAAGTACTCTCTCGGCAAACAAAAGCTAAACTCTATAAGTCACTCATAATTCCCGTCCTGCTGTATGGTGCAGAGGCTTGGACGATGTCAACAACTGATGAGTCGACGTTGCGAGTTTTCGAGAGAAAAGTTTTGCGAACGATTTATGGTCCTTTGGGCGTTGGCCACGGCGAATATCGCATTCGATGGAACGATGAGCTGTACGAGATATACGCCGACATTGACATAGTTCAGCGAATTAAGAGACAGCGGCAACGCTGGCTAGGTCATGTCATCCGAATGGACGAAAACACTCCAGCTCTGAAAGTATTCGACGCAGTACTCGCCGGGGGAAGCAGAGGAAGAGGAAGACCTCCACTCCGTTGGAAGGACCAAGTGGAGAAAGACCTGACTTTACTTGGAATATCTAATTGGCGCCACGTAGCGAAAAGAAGAAACGACTGGCGCGCTGTTGTTAACTCGGCTATAATCGCATAAAAGTTGACTACGCCATTTAAGAAGAAGAAGATGTGGTGTGTTGAAATAACACAGAGTCTAACTAATGATTTCGTTGAATGGAAAATGACATTTTCGTTAACTTAACCCAATAATTTAGTTAAATTAACATATGTCAGGTAATTCCTCATTTTTCACACTGACAGCCCAAGATTTTTAACATAACTGCTGTAATTTTTCTCGGTGCATTTTAAACTATTCATTGATGACTTCCCGCCTTCTTTTTTTCTGACTCAGTTCAACAGATTAGCAAAGTATGATGTCGATGAATTCAGCGGATTTCCATTTATGTATTTCCAGAACTTTTGCGGAGATTTCGGAAATATTTTCTTTCCCAGCACGACGAAGTTTCCCCACTTACGTATTTTGGCTTGCATTCCGTTTTTTTATTTTCGATATTCATGAGTACTCTTTCTGAAAATATATACTTATGTACATACAGACATACCATGTAAAATGAGCAATTCGAATGTAACTAAGCGGTTTATTTTTGGTACTGGTGGATTTTTGATACTGGTTTGGTTTTGGCAGATGTAATTGGTTGAGTGAACTGTGGGTTTGCGGTTATTTCTCCATTCTTGCATATTACTTACGTTAATAAAGAAATGACCAAAACGTAAACCTATCGATGCAGATAAAATGAGACAAGAATGAAAACGGTATCATCTGCTCCTGATCTCATTTTAAGAACGACTGTGAGCTTTTGCCGCGGTAATCAATACATATATTAAATTTAAACTGTTGCTTTTATGAAATCTAGGTCATCTCCAATGTTCATATTCTTTATTTCACATTCAGAACACATTTACATCATAATTCAGAACGCAGAATATTTAAAAAGAAGAAGATTAGACAATCCAAATTGGTCGCAGTTGGCTCTCCGACTCTGAAATCGGGGAATCATTTGCCAGTGTTGGCCAAACTTTGTTTAAAGAAGCAAGCTAAGTTCGAGTGTAACTGAACGTGGATAGCTGGCTGTCTCCGGAGAAAGCCTCCAAACAGATCGATCATGTTGTGATAGACGGAAGACACGTCTCCTGTGTTTTAGACGTGCGTACGCTCCGAGGTAATAGCATTGACTCGGACCACTATCTTGTTGCAGCCAAGATTCGCACCGCCTCTGTTCTGCAAAAACGCATGTCATGTTCGACGTCGAGAAGCTGCTATCACATCAGACAACCGAACGATTTTCTATTCAACTTACACTCCTGCTCTCTGAGAGCACTCATCAGCAACTCGGCATAAAATTTCCACTTCTGCGATCCTCTGTAAGAACTTGCAATTCTCATTTTATTTTAGAGCTCAGTTATGTCACTTTATAATTTTTCATTTATCAGTATTCTGTGATCGTGATTTTTATAATTTTGTACTGGATTTGATAAATGAACTGTAGGCTATAATTTTATTTCTGATACATATTTCAACATTTATTTTGCAGCATGAAATCAATACGGTTTTTGTTCATTATGATTTTCATCATGATGTTGTGGCTAACTGGAAATAATGTATAACTTTTAACTTTTTGTCGTCGGGGAGGTGAACTCTTCGGCAGTTTTGCCCCTCTTGGATCCGGCTCTGATGTAGACTATATTGACGCTGACGGTGACAATAACTTACACTCAAGTCAGCTAGCATAACAAAAAGCAAAGAATGAGAGGCCATCGCTAGTAAATTATGTTTACGATGCCAGTAATATTTTTACAAACAAAATCGAATCATAAAATATTATTTCTGGGTCACTGATAAAAATGAAATAAAATGATGAACTTTTCTTTGAAATACCGGCAAATTTCTAAACGGAGTTATTTTGGTAATCCAACAATTAAGACAACAAACAAAGACACCATTTGATAAATAAAATGTAAGGATTGTAATCAATGGTTTGGAAATAAAATGCTGCAAATATGCCATTTCAATAGAAAAGCGAATTGCTTTTAAGAGTTTCCCTTGAAACCAAAAGCTGGAATTTCTGCAAACGGCTCTTGATTTACTTTTTATGCTTGAAAAGAGCAATTTTAACACCACAGTGAACTTGAAAATAATTTATTATAATGAAGAAAAGTTTTGATTTATACCACGTCAACTTAAAACATTAGAGAAACTTACCTTTCGGTTAAATAAATAACTTCCCTCTGATGAGATACGTATTAAAAACGAATTTCTTGTCAACCATAGCGTTAATCAAAAGGATAATGGATTTCGAAATGTTTATTATCTATAACTTTAAAAAACATATTTAGAGGACTTACAAAGTGTCATAAGGCATCGTAAAATCTTTGAATTATAGGTTTTTACATCTGTTTAAAAAAAATATTGTTGGATTACATACAAAAATGAGTTTACGCAATTATAATTCTCAACAGTCCATGATTTCGGTTTGTTTACAGTTTTGACCCGAGTTAAAAAATTTTTTGCATTAAGACATATTATTACTTATGCTCTCAGAGTTTCATTAAGAAAACTACAGATGTATATCTATTGGCAAAAAAAATCCGGGAGTTTTAAATAATATAATATATAGCTATGGATTTCATGGATTTAGACACAGGAACTCATTGTTTTGGGACTCACTTTTTTAAAATAGATTACATATTGTCCAATATATTATATGAAATATAAAGTTATTCGGGAGTTCAAAGTGGGGAATATAGGAAGTATTAATCCGAATTTTTCCATTTTTAGCGCAAGTGTATGCTGCCTTCAGAAAAATAATCTCTCCGAATTTACTTTAGTTAAACTGAGGCACCGAGGCCTACATATTCGGTATCTACGGAACTACCTTTGCAATACTTATATATTCAATGCTGCTTGATTTGTATACCTTAAAGAAAAAGATTGAAATGAAAGGTTGTGGTCCGACTTAGATTGCAAGACCGCGACCTTAGGTCTATTGTGCCCTCATGGTCCCACTTACCCATTGTCACTCATGGTCACGAAATCCCTTTAACTTCATTGAAATGTCACACTTATTGACAGACATAAATGCTTCGGAAGGTCATAATGGCTTGAAAACACTCAATTCGCTATGTTTCAGGTAGCATTAACTTTTAGCAATAAACCAAAGTATGATCGAGATCATATGTACATATTTCAATTCACTTTTACAAGGTGCGTTCCAAAGTAAACAGGACTTTTGCTATCTTTATCGATGTGAGAGTTTCATGACATTTAATTGGTTGGAAGTAAGGTTATTGCGTTTTAAGTATCAGTATGTTTTTGTTATCGGTGCGAAAATGAATTTCGAACAAAGACAAATTCACTTTTACAATGTGCGTTCCAAAGTAAACAGGACTTTTGGAATCTAGCGCCCTCTAGGCGACTGGTGCGTTAGAATATGCTATCTTTGTCGATAGTCCAGTGAGAATTTCAGGACATTTCATTGGATGTAAGTAAAGTTATTGCATTTTAAGTGTCAGTATGTTTGTGTTATCGGTGAGAAAATGAACTTCGAACAAAGAGCAAACATTAAGTTTGGTTTTAAAATTGGTAAAACTTTTACCGAAACGTTCAATTGATGAAAAAAGTTTATGGCGATGATTGCCTATCCGAGTGGTTTCAACGTTTTCAAAGTGGTCGTGAGGGCATGACGATCAACATGTAGGCCAATCAAAATCCGTAATCACCGGAAATTCCATCGTAACTATACGTAAATTCATCAAAATTCAGCCAAAATCATCATTGAAATTCATGGAAATGGAATTGAACATTTCTAAAACATCGATTTATAACCGAACATTTGGGCTTACGAAAGGTGTTTGCACGGGTTGTTCCGCACAAATTGACTGACGACCAAAAATTGCTCAGACTCACACATTCGAAAGACATCATTAAAGAGGTTTATTTGACGACAGATCACATTTTAACCACCGTGCGACTTCTTCGTTTTCGAAAAATGCATTTGCCCATGAAAGGAAAGCGCTATGCAGACGTAGAGCCCATTCAAAAGGTACTAGCGGCCATAGCGGTCAACCAGCTAAAACACTCGTTCGTCATGCTTTTGGACCGTGCAAAAAGCTGTATTACAGCAGATGGAGACTATTTTGAATAATTGATTTTGCCGAAAAAAAAACATGTGTTCGGTTTTTTTTAAGTGCTGTTTACTTTGGAACGCACCTTGTATTATAATACTCAAAATTTATCCGACATATTTGTCATGCAGCTTATTAGAATAATAATAATTATTATAAAAATTCATATAAGAGTGAGCTTTATAATATTTAAGGTTTAAGGTTTCTCATAATTTTACTCAGATATCTAATATACTTTATATGTACGTTACAAAACCAATTGAAGATTCGAAAAACTTTTTATTAGGAACCCTTTGGTTAAGTTAATAGGTTAAATATCACAGAGGCAGGAATTGGTGTGTAATATTTATTTCCAATTGGTTGCCATATAATGTTTTTCATAAACAAAAATTATAAAATTAACGAAAAAATTTTAAATTTCCCAATATAATAAATAAAGTTGTTGTTCCAGCTACTTTAATTACTTCAGTTAAACGATAACAGTGTAGATGGAAATATTGTAAAGCAGAAGTCACCACGAATCTGTAAGCAACTGCAGATATCAGAGCCATCAACAAGTCTTCAAGATAAGAGAAAATAATTTTCTACTAGTGATGGATGACTAAAAGGATTTCTTGAAAGAAACGCGATTTCTCCTTTAATTTTTAAATTATGAAATATTTCAATATTAAAGAAGAAATCGCATCAGCAGATGAAAAGGCAGCCAAAACCTTTCCAGCAGAACTAGTCAAAATAATTGAAGATGGAGGTTTTGTCCCCGACTAAATTTTTAATGCCGACGAGACGGGATTGTTCTGGCAAAAATTCCATCAAGAACTTTAATAGCAAAATCCGAAAAAATTGCTAGTGGTTTTTCAGTTGCTAAATATCGAGTAATATTTTTATTATGTTAGATCAGTAGAGAAGGAAAACCTTACGATCGTTGATGCATGGAAAAAATATTACAAAAAAATATATTTTGGATTGCATTACATATGCTTCAATGGTCAAAGTAAAGTTAAGGGTATCAACATTAAATTCCTGATGGAAAGTACTTTGGCCAGAATGAGTCAAGAGTTTAGGAGAAGGATTTGAGGACCTACAAATTGAAGATATCGACGAATTAATATGTCAACTAACAGTAGTTTAA
This sequence comes from Bactrocera latifrons, assembly GCF_001853355.1. Taxonomy (NCBI): domain Eukaryota; kingdom Metazoa; phylum Arthropoda; class Insecta; order Diptera; family Tephritidae; genus Bactrocera; species Bactrocera latifrons. The sequence goes on along the minus strand of NW_017536719.1, from coordinate 176,275 downwards.
TTTATGACGATATAATATTTGGTAAAAGTGTGGTGAATAATTTCTTTGAAAATGATCTTAATATGGAACGTGCCCTGAAATTCGAACGAGATATAAATAATTGTATGGCTGGCAATAAAAAGTTGTATAAAGAAAAAATCAAAACTTCAACTTTCTATAAAAGACCTTTCGGAAAGTAGTCCGACAGTTCAAAACTCTATTACCGGACGAAAGTTACCATTGGATAATTTGATGAATATCTCCAGTGATGATGCCGACTTTAGTCCAGTTCGTCGTAAACAATTGCGATTGTTAACAAGTAGTGACCAATAATTATGTAGCTATGTAAATATTTTTTCTTTATTTGTATTCTAATTTTTCTGTTCTTAACTCTGGATTAACAGATTTCTTGCTCTATCAATTTTTTACCTGTATGAATTATGCATTTGTATTTTAAGTTTTAAAGCTCAATAAAATGCCATATGAACATACAATTTGTATGCATATGCGAAATTTTATAGTTTTCAACATTTTTAACAGAATTTTTTGAAGTAATTATAGTTCTTATTTCATCTTACACTGCTTTCAGATGACATGGAATTCCCCATTTTACTATACGAACGCCTCTTTTTTTACACGGATTTCTGAGGAACTTATCTACCGTGAAAAAAAAGAGTGGGTTGTACATTCAGTGTATAAAATATGATTACGCAAGCGAAATAAAGTGAACCTATTCAATTGAGCGGCAGCATATGTTTGTCCATAATTGGGGCTTAATTTAAATGCTGTAAAGTGAAAGAATAATATGGAATGTATTGTTGTTATATAGTATGTATACGGGAAGAAAGTGTGTCTGGATTTACATTTTAACTTTATTCTCTGCTATTGGTTGTTTTCTAATTAAGCTAAAGAACGAGAGCATTACGACAGTTTTTCTCTGTACAACGCTACTCAGGTTCGTATATTTATAGAAATAGTGTAGTATATTATAAATAGTTGCTAAGCGCACCAGATTTTTCAACTCATTAACTGCGTACATGAATCCTCTTTAATCACAGTCATCGTAGATAGTACTTTGGTACACATATTTGCATTTACGGGCGGCTGTATTTTTGTTTTTTACTACGCCTTTAATAGTGTGCAATTACATTAGCCGCAAGCTTGTGCACTTTTCCCAAGGATATTTGTTTCTATAATTGCACCAATGCTTTTTACAAAACCTGTATGTATAGTATATGAGTGAGAAAAGACGCGTGCAGTTTCGCTGCCCTAGTTTCTTTTCATGCGCAAAAGTAGTGAATGCTTTTGTGAAATTCTCTCACAATAAATTCGGTTTTAGTTTTTTATGAGTGAAATACATATTGTTTGAAACGATTGTAAAAGATTTTAGGAAAAATTTACCAAACGCGATTCTCGATTTTCTAAATATGTGCGTTTGAGAGATAATCTACTCATGTTCCAAGTAATTCTCACCAATCATTCAATCACTGAAGAGTTCATCTCCAATTCCGGACAAATACGCATCCTAAAATGTATTCCCGACGTTTCCTTCTGGGTGGTACAAACTTCACGGCAAATTTCTTAAATCCTGTTCAGGATATGTCCCTTGTGGCCAACGAAATCACACCGCTATTGATTACAAGGTATATTTGCTATGCGTTAATCAACCATATTTAGCAAAAATTCCTTAATAACAGAAACAGTTCTCTCATGCTACCCACCAAAAGTAGTTTAGCATACAAATGCATGTTTTTATACTCTTTCAACCAGTTGCTACAGAGTATTAGAGTTTGGTTGACCTAATGGTTGTACGTATTACCTAAAACTAAGCGAGATATATATAGGGTTATTTACATACACAGTCAAACCTGGATAAGTGAGAACTGGATTAGTGAGAAAACTCTATAAGTGAGAGTAATAGCTAGGACCCGTCATTTTAAGCTTCCAAAACCTCTATTAGTGAGAAACAAAAACCTCTGTAAGAGAGTCGTTTTTGCCTCATAGACCTCCGTAAGTGAGACTGCTACTTATCTGGTCTCTATAAGCGAGAGACGAACTTTATTTACAAGTTTAACATCTGGAAAATTTATGACTCATTCTTAGCTTTTTTGAAACTTCCGACTATTGTTTTGTATTGTTTTCTCACCAATATTGTACCTATTCTATTTCGTGGAACTAAAAATGTTGTTTCTGTATGGCACTCTTTTCGAATGGGCGCGTGTGCCTGTTTACCGTCCTGTTTGTCGGACTTACTCTGTTTATAGTTATCAATTGCGAAGGAAAGTTATGCTCTGCATCATGTCAAAACAACAAATCAAAGTACTGTCATTAAGTTATATACTTAAAGTAGTCAATGCGTTTGAATCCGGAAAATCTCGCAATGAAATTCAGAGTGAGTTTAATTTACTACAATCCACCTATTATAAAATTAAAAGGCTCTATAAAGTTTGAGTGCTCTGATGAACATGGAAATGTTAAGAGGAGTACAGTTTCCGAATTTCGAGAAGTGCCTTTTGGAATGGATAAAACAAACTCTCGATAAAAACATTTACATAGATGGACCTTTGTTAAAAGAAAAATCAAAAGAATTTGCTGCAAAACTGGGAATCCACAACTTTTCCACTAGCAACGGCTGTGGACCAAGGTGTATGCAACCACTGGACTGAAGATCTGCCAAATCTTTTGGAAGGGTATGACCTAGACGATATTTACAACGCGATGAAACTGCTTTGTTTTTCAAGTGCCATCCGGACAAAACATTTACGTTTAAAGGCGAAAAATGCCATGGAGGAAAACAGAGTAAGGTAAGGCGTTCCTCTCCAGTGTGTGAACAGGAGTGGTACGGACAACCTTCCACATCTCATATACAGAGGCTTGAATGACCCAGACATTATTTAAAGATTGTCTGAAAAAAGTTGACAGACAAATGAAGATAAAACGAAAAAAAATTCTGTTATTCATTGACAACTGTGCTGCCCATACGTACTTACCAACACTTGCAAACGTAAAAGTAATGTTTTTACCTGCTAACACCACTAGTAAACTTCAACCATTAGATCAATTCATCATTCACACTTTTAAACGCTTTTATCGAAGAGAAGGCGTTAAACATGTTCTTAAGAGTCTGGAAGAAAACAGTAGCCCTGACATTAACGTACTTCTAGCTTTGAAATTTGCTAGAAAAACATAGTGCTTGGTAAGTGACGTAGCTGTTAAAAACTGCTTCAAGAAAGTTGGGTTTTCGAAAAGTACAGATAAACAAGACCTGCCAGAGGAAAATGATGTTGAACTTGGACTCAACAAAGAGGAATGGTCTAAGCTTGTGTCTCACAAATCCAATATGTTAATGCCGAGCTTCGAAGATTTCGTTCAAATTGACGACGATGTAACTACCGCTGGAGCACAAACCGACGACGACATTGTGACAGTGAAGACGAGGCACAGATTTCAGAAATAGAAATAAAGATCATTCCAATGAAGCTAGCTTTAAGTGCGTTGGAGACGGTCCATCAGTACTTTGAATACACGGCGGTGGTTGATCAAGGAATATTCGACAATATTTATGAGTTAGAGAAAAGCATTGAAAATACTAAAACACAAACTTAAACGAAATTGGCGGGTTTTTTAAGTGTAAATAAGTTCTAAATAAAATAAAATTACATAGTTTTTGTTTTGTTTTCGTAAGCATTTAAAAACATGTATGCACATAAATAATATGTACATCTTGTGCATATCATGCATATCAAGTTGGGTTATTAAAAGAACTTCTACCTACAGTGTAAAAATGGATGAGATCGGAGAATAATCCTGCACACTCCCCGTATATCGGTTCTGTTAAAGCTACCAAAAGCGCGATAAATCAATACCTAAATACGCCAGAGATACTAAATTTTACTACCAGTATGTTTTAAAGGAGCCGATATGAATACACTGGGCGTGACACCGTCCATTTTTTGGCAATATCTGGAGTTTTGAAGATCCGATAAATTTTACTCTATGTGATTGGTTTTACACCTTAAAGTATTTCCCTGACTTCGATTCCTGCAAGTAACAAGAGTATAAAATATTCGGTTGCACTCGAACTTAGCACTTCCTTACTTGTTAAGGCATGTTTTTGGTGCATGGTATTGCTTGGAGTAGGTAAAACTCGTTGAGGGCTGCAATGGCATGGAAAGAGTATTTAGATTCATTTGAATTGCTTGCAATATGCTAAAAATATCACTGAGTTCGGGCGGCTTTGTGTTTTGAGAAATAATGATTCCTACTAAAGAATAGCCAACCAATTTTAGTTTGTGAGGGTTTTTATGTCTCATAAATATATAAGTTTACCGTAAACAATAAAATCAACTTAAAATCCGCATCGCCGTATTCACAAATATACTAGATTAATAGATGCACACGGTTTTCACATTTGACGAAACAAACCCATAAAACGGTGCTGTAAATAATATTTATTATTCCAAAATAAGTTTGCCACCGGCATCTGGATATAAGCAAATGCAAAAGAAAAGACCCAGATACTCGCCTAGAATGGTACAACCTTTCTCAGCACTTTTGTTGTATTCGTTTCATTTATCACGCTAAATAAACTTGTATTTTTATTTGTATCTTGGAGCAGCTTAGCGACTTTATTTCACCTATGTAGTTATTACTCAGGTTGGCGCAGACTCCCCACAGCATTTCTCGAATGCACTCAATTTGAGTAAACTTAGATCTGGAAAGAGTTAGTGTTCAATATACGTGTATGACTTGTTTGTTGGACTAAAAGAAACGGGAGCTGGTGTTTTACCATATATTTTTATTTAATATTTCACCACATTCAAATGGCACTGTTGACCATTAGTTAAAATATTTCCCGCCATAGTGGCAGAAATGGCGAATGGCGAATAACTTAAAAGCAAAATGAAAGCGAAATTATGTAGTACACAAATTAAGATCGTTATTTAAAGTTGATTTGGTAAATAGTGGAGTAACTTTCTTCCGCGAAAATTCTAACAACTTTTGATATTTTTAATGATTAAAATGGAGAATTTCTAAATGGCTTTTAGGATTTCAAAGTCATAAGAAGATTTAAATTTTCTTTAGCGGAGACAATGCATTTCCCTTAGATAGTTATTTAATAGGTTTTATAACATGAGTAAGCTTCATCTGGCGGACACTTTGCATCCGTTTTTACTAATTTCAATATGATAATTAAGTCTCTAAAATTTCTATGAACTTTTGTTAACATGACCGCCTGCTAGAAAAGCAACTGCTACAATTGGGTTAAGTCCTGACCATAAAATTTTTCAGTTATCCTGGTTGTACAAGTACTATACAAACTCTGATTAAAACACATATATTAACTTACCATAAATATAGAGACCTTTAATCAGCTATTCTGCAATAAAGTATGTGCACGAAAAATACTGGTCACATAGCAATCCGCACAGCTTAGAAATTTCTAACGATAAAATCAAAATTCAAATTTACACGCAAAGTTTACTACATTATTTACATAATTGCATTATATTTCTTACAAAGATGTAGTTAGTGTAAAATTTGTCAGCAATTTCCTACTTAAAAGATACAGCGACTCCTTATCAATGAATACAAAGACCGGTAGTTGTAGAAAACAAGGATTTGAATGTCCACTTATAGCAAAAAAAGTGTTGATCTATTTGAGACGAAGTTCTGGGCTTTCAGTACGAGATGTCGCCAGAAAAGTGCAAATGTCAATTTCGTATGTACAGAAAGTACTCAAACGAAATGAAAAACGTTCATTCAAAGTGAATGCAGCACCAAACCGCGAAGATAACCAACATGTTTTGGCAAAACGACGGGCTCGACAATTATATGAAAAGCTTATGACTAATTTTAACCGCGTTGTAATGGACGATGAATCCTATATGATAGCGGGTTTTAAACAATTTCGAGGGCGAAAATTTTACACAGCAAACAAAATCTTGACAAAATTCCAAAAAATTGCCTAGTATCGCAGGCCATTTGCAAGTGTGACTTTATAAGTTAACCTTTTATAGGCTATGGAACAATAAATCAAGAAATGTATGTTAATGACTGCTTGCATAGTGCTTGGAGCGCACTTATAAGAGCTGGCCCCGAAACGATGTCAAAATCGTGCTTGGCGACTTTAACGCCAGTGTGGGCAAAGAAGATATCATTGGCACTACGGTCGGTAGATTCAGCCTCCACGAAGAAGCATCCCCAAATGGGTTGAGGCTGATCGACTTCGCCGGGGCCCGAAATATGGTTATCTAGAACTAGATTCCAGCATAAGAAGATACATCAAGCAACCTGGCTGTCTCCGGATCGAAAAACCACCAACCAGATCGATCATGTTGTGATAGACGGAAGACACGTTATTGATATTGATATCATCGGCCTCAATACCCGCGTTGTTAGTTCTGCTTTCTCCAGACTGGACAAGGAAGCAAAGCAAATGGGTCTGGAAGTGAACGAGACCAAGACGAAATATCTCCTGTCATCAAACAAACAGTCGTCGCACTCGCGACTAGACTCTCACGTCACCGTTGACAATCAAAACTTTGAAGGCGTGGATAATTTCGTCTATCTTGGAGCCAGTGTAAACACCACCAACAATGTCAGCCTGGATATTCAACGCAAGATAACTCTTGCCAACAGGTACTACTTCTGACTGAGTAGGCAATTGAGAAGCACAGTCCTCTCTCGACGAACAAAAACCAAACTTACGAATTAAAAGGCAGCGGCTACGCTGGCTAAGTCATGTTGTCCGAATGGATTAAAATACTCCAGCTCTGAAAGTATTCGACGCTGCACCCGCCGGGGGTGGCAGAGGAAGGGGAAGACCTCTATTCCGTTGGAAGGGCCAGGTGGAGAAGGACCTAGCTACGTTTGGAATATCCAATTGGCGCCACGTAGCGAAAAGAAGAAACGACTGGCGCGCTGTTGTTAACTCGGCTATAATCGCGTAAACGGTGTCTACGCCAATTAAGGAGAAGAGACTGCTTACAGAAACGTCTTTTGCCTTTTATGAAGCTTTATAAGGATCCAGTACCCCTTTATCCGAATCTTGCGACATGTCATTACCAAGAAACCGGTTTAAGGTTGTACCAAGACAATAGAGTGCTTGTTGTTCCCAAAGAGGTGAGCCCTCTCAATTGCCCAGAGCTCAGGCCGATTGACACTAATTGGGCCATTATTGAAGGGAAACTGTTAAAAACGTCATGATCCTGAATATTATATCTTGAATTCGTATAAATCTATATATCAACTATAAGTTGTATAAATATTTCTGAAATTGAATAATAAACATAAGTTTTATAACGTTATACGTTCGAAGTATTTTTGCCGTGCACGTCCTTAAGTGAGTGAAAGAGTAGAAACCGAATGAACATCAACAAATATGCTTATGTACTTTTATGGTAGAAATGTTATTTCAATATTTTTATTTTTAAGAGGTCAAAGCTTGGTCGACAGGAAACCTGTTGGAAATAATGGCAGACCAGTGGTGAATGCAGACGACCAAACACTCGAAACGGAAGTTGTGTACTCTACTGTTAAATGAGTAAAGTTACTAACGGAATTTACTTTATACAAGTTTTATGGACGGCACTGCAGTTGTTTTATAGTTTTAACTTGTTTATAATTTTCCAATTAGCAAACGAAAACATACAAATCTAAAAATCAACCAGGGATTGTAGCAGACTTTTGGACATCGATATGTAGTACCTAGAAAAATTATATAGTAATAAACTAACTATTTACCAAATTTAATAAACGCAGCCTTAAAGCTTATGTGCAAGTACAAAATAGAGAATTCAGAATTAATTTTATAGAATATTTGAAACTGTAAAAAATTTATTATGGAACTTATAGAGAGTTGATTACTAATTTCAAGAATTTTTTGAATCAGCTAAGTTTCAGTTAAAGATATTTATGAAAATATGTAGCACCATTGAGTAGAATCATCCGGATGTTCGAAAATTTTAATATTAAAAAATTTTTTTTTTGTTATGATAACTCACATATTGTCCGTTATATGCAGTATATATTCATCGAAAATCTTTATATTAGTTCTATGAAACCGTTTATTCTTTTCCCATACAAGCATGTACACAAATATTCGATTGAAGCTAATAAAAGTGATAAAGTCTTGCGGTAATTTTATTTAATTTTCAATTGTTCATAAAAATTTTTTTGATGACTCGTGCCTAGCTCTTGACCGATGCTCCGGCTGTGCGGTGGAAATGGAAACTGTATCGGGTCCATAAACTTCACAAATTTTATTGGCGGATTGAGATGCATTTTTGCCTTTATCGTAGTAGTACTGTAAAATATGCCGTATTTTCTCTTTATTTTACTCCATGTTTGCGACTCTATAACTCAGGAATGACTTAAAAGAAACGACAGCCAATCAAACACGTGTTAGCGCGTGAAATGAACTTTCCAAAAAGGTATAGCATGACCCGATGCGACGAATAAAACTAGAACTACGCGCTCTCAGCGCCAACTAGCGAAGATACCGCAAGACTTTTTTGACAACCTAATATACTAATAAGACCGCTGATTGGCTTCTGTGTACTTTTACCTCATCGAGGTTTGAAAACTGTTCAAAAGGATAAATATAACAGAAACTCATTTTTGGTATTAATATTAAGGACGCTAGTTTTCACCTTCTTTAAATTTTTCAGGCGGTATTTTAGTTAAAAAACAAAACTATAATACTCTCTTTAGCAACTTTGTTGCGAGAGTTTAACAAAAGTTGCTTAAAAGTGACAAAGCCTAATTCATATGTATGTGTGTATCTCAAAAACCATTAAAGCAATATCGGCCGAACTAGTCCAACACTATTGAAATTAATGAAATTTTAAAAAAATCGTCATATTTTAAAATTTTTAAATAAAAACGAGAAGAATGTCACGCAAGCCACCAATGAAATTTGAGAAGTTTACGGAGAAATGTATGGTTCGATCGCTTCTGTTCTGGAAATTTACATTGAAGAAAGTTGTCTAATCCGCTCCGGTAATATTGTTGTCAGTTATCACCTTCCTGGAGCGTAATGTTGAAAATATTGATCAAATAATTTATTGCCGTTCCCAAACGTCAGCATTGTTTCGATAGCATAATAAAAAAAAAACATGACAGATTTTGTAGAGCTGTGTTATTTCTCTAAACTAACATATGCAGATTGGATTCAACCAATAGCCGTGCGTAAGTACTTGAATACATATACCACAATATTGATTATTTGCAATTATATTGAATGAAAACCCGAAGGCAGATGACGTCAAACGGAGATAAGATTGATAAGCATTGACGCTCAGTCTGTTTTTGACATGCATCAACTATGAGGTGACTTAAACAATTGTGGTTTAATTAGAGTTTTTTACTTACTTATTTACTTCTCTTCGACTTAGTTATAAAAATTTAGTTAATTTATGATCTTAATGACCTAAAAGCTATAAGTATATACCGATGATCACAGTGAGGAGACGGATCTGTGATTTAAAAATTTTATGAAATTCAAATATTTCTCCCAACATATACATACATCTCTACAACCTTATCATTCATATAGGTAGTGTGCATATGCCTGACATCGCGTTCGAACTTTTTAAAGCGAATTTTACCGCAAGTTAGGAAATTCGGGTGTAAGCGAAACTCGTAAGAACTAAAGTCAGGGAAACATTTTCTAGTGATTGCAAAAGTTTATAATACACAAGTAAAAAATGGCTATGCATGTAAAAAAAAAGCATTTCTTGGACGGCGGTGATGTCAGCCTTCACTCTAACGAGGACATCAACCAGCAGGGCAGCGGCACCTTCCCAGTTAAAGGACCGAACATTCCAGGTGCATGCCCTTAAAATCTTTGTCCAGTATACAAATCAAGCACCAGTGAGTACATTGGGATAAAACTTTCCACAAATAATGTCTCTAAAGTTTAAAATCTCTTTTACCTGATATATGGACACAAGAGTAAGTGATTGACTTTTCACTAAAAAAGTCTGTCAGTGTGTAAGATATACAGATATAATACTTATATGACAATTGAAAATCGAAATAACCATTTTACTGTAATTGCAATTCTGTATTTCGAAAATAAGTTGGTAAAACTTGACCTGCTCCAATGGAACAAATGTCAACATTTTAATACATTCGGTTAATTTTTACTCCTTATTAGTTGCTCAAAAAATACTAAGACTTTTTAATTTAAATTTTTTTCTGGTTTGCAATCCAAAATCACTATATTTTCTCGAAAAACAGCGTCGCGAAAACGCGAAAAAATGTTTTACCAGAACGTCATGAAACTTATTATTATTGGCGATGAGTCTTGCATCGATTCTTAGACCCGAAAACAAACGATCAATCGGCCGAATATCGTGACAAAGGTGAGCCGAAGCGGAAAAACTCGTCAAAGAAAATCACTTTTTTTTGGATTATCGAGGTGTGCTGGTCAAACTGTCAACAAGGAATACTATTTGAGTAAGGCCGAAATTATGGGCCGAAAACTTTTGGTTTTGCATTGGTTCTTCGTGAGTTTTTCCCCGAATTTTCAACCAATATTGTTTCATGTAATTTCTTTTTTGTAAGCAAACTCAATTGATCGCTCCGAGGAAAAAGTTTTGACTCAATTGAAAACGCCTATGCGAAGTGTATTGGTACAAACATTAGCTCAAAAGAATTGGTGCCAAGGGGTATTACTTTGAGGAAGACAACATAGATTTTGAACTATAATTTAAACATTTCAAAATCATGAACAAAGTTTCACTATTTTGCTAATAGTAGCATGTGAGGTGGAGGATGGAGTCATGTATAGAAGTTCACGCAAGTGAGGAAAGTTCTCGGATCGGCATTCACTTGGGAGTGGCCAGAAACCATTCTTTTACACATGGTTCAAGCAGCTCACGACTTCCGCTCTTTGACCAAGTATCCTCTGGGTAGCTTAAGAACATCCGTTTGAGGGCGAGCTAACGTGAGAAGGCGAAACATCCCCTACATAGGGTTGTGCGCTGGGTTTGGGATCCGCCACGTAAAAAAACACCTCCAATGAAAAAATTGCAACAGCCTCGGATGAGAGACCCCCCTTTTGATGACGAGCATGGAAAACGAAATAAGGACTACGAATTGAAGGCATGCACCTGGAATGGTGCCGCTGCCCAGCTGGTTGATATCCTCGTTAGAATGAAGGCTGACATCACCGCCATCCAAGAAATGCGATGGACGGGACAAGGACAAAGACGAGTAGGTCCTTGTGGCATTTAGTACAGTGGCCATATAAAGGAGCTCAAGTTTGGTGTGGGATTCGAGGAGGGACAGAGACTCCGTCGCCGAGTATTATTATCCACTCCGGTAAACGAACGTTTAGCCACAATCCGCATCAAAGCGAAGTACATTGCTATTACAGACGTATGTTGGCCTTTTGGCTTATATTTTTATACCCTAACATACTATCATATCAATTGATATGAACATCATTTTGCGAATTTTTATAAATTTATGCAAAATTTATAAGATTACTATATTATATTATGCAATTATCCAAGCAATATTTGTAGCTAATTGGCAAAAGAGCTACTTTCCATATTATAAACGGAACAACAACATTTAAAAATATACTTTATTTATTGAGGTATAAGGTTGCTTTCATTCAACCGATCGTGCCGAATGCTTTTTATGTCAAAGTAATCGCCGATAGCATTTAACAACATTACTTTAGGCTAACTTGTAATAAGATCTATTTTACTTTTTTATTAGTCTCTTTGAAGAGAATATTGGAGTTCACACCTATTGGAATAATTTTATTATTATGTATGTACTTATTAGATCCGCGAATAAAAAAATTTTTAGTCGCGAATATAGAAATTGGGTGTCATTTTTTTAATCCGCGAAAAGTGAAAACGCGAATAAAGGAAGCGCGAATAAGGAGCTTTTACTTTTCTTATCTCTCATAATGTAATATAATCAAATGTATTCATATACATATACAATTACGGAAAATAAAAGAGAAACAAAGGTTTTGCTTTGAAACAATGGTATAATTTTTTTTTTAATTTTTAATTTATGTAGTAACTTTTCTACATAATAACAAAAGCAATGTTGCTATTTGCAATCTATCAAAGTACTTAACTCCAATTGTTGAAGGAGCAATGGATTCGGTTTTGCTAGCACAACAAGAGGTGGAACTCACAAGTGGTGACGAGAGCGTTTCCATGGAGGCACAGGCACACATACAATGGGAGGATTGGTACAGCATCTCCAAAGCCAACATGAAACGCCTGTGCGTAACTCAAAAACAGCAGACACTGCAAACTACCGTTCCTGATTCAACTGCCCCTGTAAAGCTTCCAAAGCTAGAGTCTCACTACTTACGAAACTATTTGAATGGAGAAGCATTCGATTTAGTGAGTAGCTTAGCAGTATGTGACAGCAATTACGCTGAAGCTTGGGAGCCCTAGGTACAAGGTCAACTAACTGCTATTAAGAAGTTAGGTACGTGTATAAATTGTCTCAGCAAAGGGCATATCCTCGCTAACTGACACAGTACATCGTTGTGTCGCTGAAATTATGGTACACGATTATACCGGTCATTGGCAACCCGCTCGCGCACCTCTTGACAACGGTTTGTATGCCTCATTCGTCACCGAGGCGTGTGTTGAACGCCTTCGCCTTCCTAGAGCGCTGTCATCCACTCACGTCACTGGGATTGGGTCACTACAAGGAGGCCGTGCAAAGGGAGAAGCTACATTCTCCATATCAACGCGAACGCTCGTTACWGAATTTCAAGTAAATACGCTCATCTTACCGAAAATTACTAACGATCTTCACACTTCCGCTTTACCGACGACTTCTTGGCCGCATCTTACGGATTT
>NW_017536719.1:155450-158305 GCF_001853355.1 Bactrocera latifrons | reverse complement strand
CTGTTCCACAGAACACTTTCGGTAGCCTAATTAGGTCTATGCCTAGAAGGAGTGCATCTGCATTAAACTATAAAGAATACACTACAATGTACAAACAAATTTTTCTGTTAGTTCCCTTAAAAAATATTTGCAAAAAATGGTTTTCAGACCATGGTGTTAGCGGTGCAGAAGCCTTTGGTGATGAGGCTATGTCTAAAAAAATGTGTACAAGTGGTATAGTGAGTTCCAAGCCGGTCGCGAACGTGTTGAAGACGAAGAGCGTCCGGGCCGACTATCAACCTCAACCGACGCAGCTCACGTTCAACAAATCAAAGATTTAGTGCTGAAAAACCGTCGATTAACAATTAGAGACCTTGCTGATAAAGTTGGCATGTCGAAAGGCTCAGCCAATACCATTTTGAAGGATGCTTTGGGCCTCAAGCGCGTCAAATCTCGACTAGTACCCAAAACATTGAATTTTTTGGAAAAAAGGCGACGCGTTGAAATGTGTGAAACGATTCTTTGCGACTACCAGGGTCTCATAAAACGCATTATAACTGCCGATGAGACTTGTATCTATGCTTACGACACCATCGTTACGCCTGATCTGGCGCTGTGGGACTTCTGGCTGTTCACCAAGCTCAAAAGACCGTTCCGGAGACAGCGTTTTTATACGATAGAGGAGATTCAAGCCGTTAACTAGTGTTTTGAAGATTGAAAAATCTGTTGGCATAAGTCCACTGCATCGGGAGGAGATTACTTTGAAGGGAATGAAATTGATTTGTAAGAATAAATAAAGAATTTTCAAAATAAATACAATGTCATTTTATTTTTTGGTCACAGTATGTGCGTGCACATGTAAATATGTCACCCGCTAAAATTACAAATATTGTTCTACAAAAATAATAATTGTCTCAAATAGCATCAAAATCAATATGGTAGCCAAATCGCCGACGCGCGCGCATATTATATTACTGGTGGAATCCAAGACAAAATTGCTTAGCTGTCAGAATTGCAAACTAATTCCGATTATAAATGGTGTCACAGAATCTGATTGGATTTTCGTCTTTTCGAACATACGCAAAACCAATATTCGAACCAGCTGTTTACTAATGAGACAAAATTTGCAAACGAATACATTTGGAAGCAATCCTATTAAAGTTTTTAATGAGTTCTGAATTAAAGAAAGATTTTAAGAGATAAAATTTATCGAATGAATAAAGACGCATTTGGGTGTTAAGTTACGTATTGTAAATCCTCTTTAAGGGGGGAGAATGCTTTAGAAGCTATAAAAAATTGATTTTTTGTTTGCTAAATTTAAAAATTATTTAAGAACATGTCTCTAAAGTTATATATGGGAATTCGAAATATTGTCGATGCTAGAAGGGAAATAGTGACCGAGCGTCTGACAGATATATGAGCGCTTGGGCAAAAAGCGAAAACTTTGACTCGGCTTTTCAGTTTTACGGTTTTTCTCAATTGACGGGCAGGATTGAAAAAATCTAAACGTATGGAATCTGGGAAAGTTTATTATCTTTGACATTGAATTATCTTCTATTTATCCAAAAAAACTAAGAAAAGTTAAGTTTGAACATATGTTTAAACAACATAAACTAACATGTTTTTGGTCAAAACCCATTTGTTTTTAAGTAAAAGTGTTTTTTTTTTTTTTAATTAAACAGTTTTCTTTTAATTTTCCTAGTTCAACTTGAACATACATACATCATACATACATAAGTTATTAACAAATATGAATTTTTGGAATTTTTCGTTTCTGATAGAAATTGCGACTTGCATCCTTCCTGCCGTCCGACAAATGCACACGCGAGATGCATCGGGCAATTGCTTCCCTAAGGCACAATATCAAATAATTCGTATAAGCCTCTAAAGGCTCCCCGCTTAAATATCCGCATTTCCTTTCGAAAACTTAATAGCTAACCAATAATGTCTGAGTTCATGACACCTACTGCTTTTTTGATCGGATTCAATTCTGATTCCGACAACTATCAGATTCCACAACACCCCTGAATATCTTAATTTGAAATTCATTTGTACTTACATACATATGTATGTGCATATCTGCAGGATAGATGCGTATGAAAGTTTTAAATGATAAAAGGTGCACAACAACAAACACACGCAGAAAATTATTTTCAATTTCTGTAAAATAAGTCAGACCAAAACCCATGTATATTTGCGTGCAATGTCACACGAAAATATAATTGCAACCCTGTTTTAGCTGTCATTTTACATAAAGACATATTACGTCGTTAAATTGTTGAGGAAGGTAAGTTTTAAATAGATTTTATAATTTCCACTTAAATTTTAATGATTGGTTACAGTTTTTTTTTTTTTAATGTATGCAGAAGGTGCGCCAATTCACAATATCCATGCATAATAGTTATTCACAATAAATTGATCGAACCAGCCGTTCATATACCACTGGATTCTGCAAAGGGTGATCTCGTGCCCGTGCATATTTCGGTATAGTATTTTTGCAATCTGCAATCTTGCAAGAGCAGGCGAATATCCCTATTAAGATTTTTAGGATATTAGTCACAATAAAATAGAATCATCCGTGGTATTAATTTTTCGATCTAAAAAAAATATGAATTTGATATAAATTCAGCTAAGTTATATTTTTATTATTTACCCCATATCAAGCGCTATTGATAATATTAAAAATATTGGAAAAAAACAATTCATAAATATTACAAAAACAAAGGTAAAAAATATATTTAAAAAATCGAGGGAAAAAATAGAATAAAGATTTTGTATATTAAAAATAAATATTTTTTAAGGGAACTAACAGAAAAAAATTTTTGTACATTGTAGTGTATTCTTTATAGTTTAATGCAGATGCACTCCTTCTAGGC
>NW_017536719.1:126259-151986 GCF_001853355.1 Bactrocera latifrons | reverse complement strand
GCAAAGAAGTCATTGAAGGTATAACGTCAGACTTTTATATGAATGACTTACTATCTGGTATTGATACATTAACGAACTCGCTTTACTTCAAAAAACAAAAAAAAAAAAACACCACGCACTCTCTGAAAGTGAGTACGAACTAAAATGGGTAACTAATTCTCAAATGCTTAGAGATATGATACCACACGCATCTACACAAATTTCAGATCTCTTAGCCTATGGAGACGAAATCCGCACTCTTGGTGCACAAACAACGATTGGCTTTCTATAGTAGTAAGTTTTAACGACTTGCCTCCTAAACTTACAAAACGAACGTTTCTTTCCGACTCAAGTAGGGTATTCCATCTACAGGATTTGATCGCGGCCTGTACAATCCGCTCTAAAATTTGGTTACAGAAACTTTGGCGCTCAAATGTGGACTAGGATGAACCAGTTCCTTCAGAAATCGCGAGGAACTTATTGGCACATCGTCGTGGATTACCGCAGCTATCAGCGCTAAAACTAAGCCGCTGGTTAGGAACTAGCAAAACTCCTGGCTCTCAGTATCACATTTTTACCGACGCATCAGAAGTCGCATACGCAGCCGCACTTTACTATCGCACACAATTTCCGGACGGTACGATTAAGCGAAAACAAGAGTAGCGTCTCTGAAAACTTTTTCGTTACCACCACTAAAGCTTTTGTGCAGCTCATTTAGGAACAAAGCTAGTGAAGCAAGTTCAATCAAATCTGAACCACGCCTTCTCAAAATTCTATGCATGGACGGACTCAATGACTACCTTAGTGTGATTACAAGGCAACCCTAGCCGTTGGTCAGTATTCGTGGCCAATTGCGTCGCTGCAGTACAAAATGTTCTACCATCGCACTGGAGGCACGTTTCGTCAGACACAAATCAATTCCACTGATTGCGCTTCAAGGGGCACAATACCATCGCAGCTTCCCACACATCAACTATGGTGGTATGGTCTGCAATGGCTACATGAGAAAAATAGTATTTGGCCGATAAAATCTGGCAAGGCTGTAACACTGCTAACACAAACTACTGACGATTGGAATTTTTTGACGAAGTATCATTCATTCAGCAAACTTAAATCTATCACCGCTTATTTATTAGGCTTCATCAATAACATAAGGGCTAGCGCCGGGATACGAAAATCCGGCAGCTTGTCTTGCGCTGAAATTCAAAACGCTGAAATAGCATTGGTAAAGTATGCTCAATTTATGGTTTTTAAAAAGGAAATTTAAAATTGCAGAGAAAATAAGCCAATACATGCACGAAGCAGTCTAGTAAGACTACAACCTTTTCTTGACGCAAATGGTATCGTAGGAGTAGGACTGAAAACGCTCCGCTTTCGGATTACGTTAAACATCCTATAATAGTGCCGAAAAATCACCGCTCGCTAAATTAATCGCAGTAGTAGTACATCTTATAACATTACATGGTGGACCTCAGATAATGAAAGCCGCGCTTCAACGAAGATTTTGGGTGCCAGGCATTCGTAACCTCGTCCGTGGTATATCTCGAAAATGCATTCATTGTAGACGACTTAGTTGTCAACCACTACAACAACTCATGGCTGATCTGCCTCCAAGTCGCGTCACTTCAACCAGATATTTTTTACATAGTGCAGTCGATTACGCTCTCCCTTACGCCTTGAAGTTTACGCATGGAAGAGGTGCAAAATTTATAAATGCATACAATGCTCATTTATTTGCATGGGTACTGGCGCAATGGATCTCGAACTTGCTGGGGACTTTTGTTCAATTGCTTTCATCGTTGCTTTCAAACGTTTTACTAACCGGAGAGGGTACTGTCCGCACATTTACTCTGACAACGGCACTGACTTCGTGGGTGCTGAAAAGAAATTGCGATTAGCCTACGAACGCTGCATTTGCGTTGAAAGAATGTCATCAT
Organism: Bactrocera latifrons; assembly: GCF_001853355.1. NCBI lineage: Eukaryota > Metazoa > Arthropoda > Insecta > Diptera > Tephritidae > Bactrocera > Bactrocera latifrons. Next base: position 150,070 of record NW_017536719.1, on the reverse strand, counting down.
ATTTTGCAAACGCCCAAATACTTAGGCATTTCAATCCTTCAAACGCCCCTCACAAGGGTGGCTTCTGGGAGGCTGGTATAAAACGTATCAAATATCATCCTAAGCGGGCCTTAGATACTTCGCTTCTAATTACGAAGAATTATAGTACTAAAGAAGAACAGTACTAACTGTGTGAACTCGCGTCCTGTTTGCTTTATTCCAACAAATAATGACTTTGAAGTCCTCACTCCTGGACACTTCATAATTGGCGAACCTCTAAAGCGACTTCCCGACCATGACGTTGAGGTCTTCAAGGGAACTATATTTCATCGTTGGCAAATTATTATGTCAGTTAGGCAGCACTTATGGAATCGATGGCGAGACAAGTATCTCGTTAGTCTTCAACGTCGATCGAAATGGATTCGTTCGACGCCGAATTTGCAGAAAGATGATAACTTTATCATATATGAAGGCAACGCGCCCCCTAAATGGAAGCTTGGACGTGTTATTGGCACTTCCCCAGGGACGGATGGTCAAGTTCGGGTTGTACATTTGAAGACATCCGAGGGAGAGCTATTAAGGCCCGTGATCAAACTACCGCTATTACCAACAAAGGGGCACATATATTCTATATGATATCTTAGATTTTAATTAAAATTGTACTTTTTTGAACNTTTGTACATTGTAGTGTATTCTTTATAGTTTAATGCAGATGCACTCCTTCTAGGCRTAGACCTAATTAGGCTACCGAAAGTGTTCTGTGGAACAGAATATCAGACCTTTGTACCTTCTCTCAGAATTCTGTCTTATTTTTCGGTTTAATGGGTGCAATATTTTCCKTAACAATTATCCGTAAGTTTTTGATTGGATTCAGATCTGCTGAATGTTCTGGCCAAGCCATAACGCTAACACCAATGTCTGAAAACCATTTTTTGCAARACCCGAACCGATGTTTCGCATCGCTCTCTTGTTGGAATTGCCAAAATGCAAGGCGAATTTTATCCAGCATTTGGGAATATGACCTTATCTAAACCGTTAACGTATATATGGCGGTCAATGTTTTCTTGTATCCAAAAACTAGGTCCCGAAACACAATATGAGAGACAATGCTAAACCATTATATTGTCGCTACGAGGTTTGAAGACCTAGTCGTGTAGCGGATGCACATTTCTTTGTTTTTTTGGTTGCGGACTCACACCCAACTATCATATCTTATCATAATAATTTCGTATTCAGACCATAGAATGTCGAACCATTTTTTTTAATTTTCGAGCTCCGCCCAAATTAATGTGTCGTTTTACCAATTGAATACGATTGCATCCATGCCGTTTTCTCAGTAATGGCACCTTTCGGAACCATATGCCAAAGCAATTTTYCTCCACAAGTTGTCTTCTTACTGTTCTTAAAGAAATGTTTACACATGACTCTTATTGATTGGCTGCGGAGGCCGTAAGCGGTTCGCGCATCGATAATCTTGCAACATTTCGATCGACTTCCACAGAAATTTTGTTGTGATATTTTTTAACCATTTTTCGGAAATGTTAAGGCAAAAACATAAATTTTTTAGATTTGCTTTTACGCGTGACCCATTCCTTGCAAATTTTGGATGCACAATTTACTGCACAATGGGATCTGGTTTGACAGCAAGCACATAAGTGCTGCCTATGAAGCTTCAAACATATGTTTAGAAAGATGGTGCCAGATAGGCGCGAACATACGCCGGCTTGAACAACRGTTCAAAAAAGTACAATTTTAATTAAAATCTAAGATATCATATAGAATATATGTGCCCCTTTGTTGGTAATAGCGGTAGTTTGATCACGGGCCTTAATAGCTCTCCCTCGGATGTCTTCAAATGTACAACCCGAACTTGACCATCCGTCCCTGGGGAAGTGCCAATAACACGTCCAAGCTTCCATTTAGGGGGCGCGTTGCCTTCATATATGATAAAGTTATCATCTTTCTGCAAATTCGGCGTTGAACGAATCCATTTCGATCGACGTTGAAGACTAACGAGATACTTGTCTCGCCATCGATTCCATAAGTGCTGCCTAACTGACATAATAATTTGCCAACGATGAAATATAGTTCCCTTGAAGACCTCAACGTCATGGTCGGGAAGTCGCYTTAGAGGTTCGCCAATTATGAAGTGTCCAGGAGTGAGGACTTCAAAGTCATTATTTGTTGGAATAAAGCAAATAGGACGCGAGTTCACACAGTTAGTACTGTTTTTCTTTAGTACTATAATTCTTCGTAATTAGAAGCGAAGTATCTAAGGCCCGCTTGAGATGATATTTGATACGTTTTATACCAGCCTCCCAGAAGCCACCCATGTGAGGGGCATTTGGAACGTTTGAAAGCAACGATGAAAGCAAGTGAAGAAAAGTCCCCAGCAAGTTCGAGACCCATTGCGCCAGTACCCATGCAAATAAATGAACATTGTATGCATTTATAAATTTTGCACCTCTTCCATGCGTAAACTTCAAGGCGTAAGGGAGAGCGTAACCGACTGCACTATGTAAAAAATATCTGGTTGAAGTGACGCGACTTGGAGGCAGATCAGCCATGAGTTGTTGTAGTGGTTGACAACTCAGTCGTCTACAATGAATGCATTTTCGAGATATACCACGGACGAGGTTACGAATGCCTGGCACCCAAAATCTTCGTTGAAGCGCGGCTTTCATTATCTAAGGTCCACCATGTAATGTTATAAGATGTACTACTACTGCGATTAATTTAGCGAAGTTTCTAGTCCTACTCCTACGATACCATTTGCATCTAGAAAAGGTTGTAGCCTTACTAGACTGCTTCGTGCATGTATTGGCTTATTTTCTCTGCAATTAGAAATTTCCTTTTTAAAAACCATAAATTGAGCATACTTTACCAATGCTATTTCAGCGTTTTGAATTTCAGCGCAAGACAAGCTGCCGGATTTTCGTATCGCGGCGCTAGCCCTTATGTTATTGATGAAGCGTAATAAATAAGCGTTGATGGATTTAAGTTTGCTGAATGAATGATACTTTGTCAAAAATGATTGAACTTGCTTCACTAGCTTGGTTCCTAAATGAGCTGCACAAAAGCTTTAGTCGTGGTAACGAAATAGTTTTCAGAGACTCTCTACTCTTGTTTTCGCTGCTACTGGCACGACCTTATTCGTTCCGTCCGGAAATTGTGTGCGATAGTAAAGTGCGGTTGCGTATGCGTTCTGATGCGTCGATAAAAATGTGATACTGAGAGTCAGAACTTTTGCTAGTTCCTAACCAGCGGCTTAGTTTTAGCGCTGATAGCTGCGGTAATTCACGACGATGTGCCAAAAAGTTCCTCGCAATTTCTGAAGGAACTGGTTCATGCCAGTCCACATTTGAGCGCCAAAGTTTCTGTAACCAAAATACCCTACTTGAGTCGGAAAGAAACGTTCGTTTTGTAAGTTTAGGAGGCAAGTCGCTAAAACTCACTACTATAGAAAGCCAATCGTTGTTTGTGTACAAAGAGTGCGGATTTGGTCTCCATCGGCTAAGAGATCCGAAATTTGCTTAGATGCGTGTGGTATCATATCTGTAAGCATTTGAGAAGTAGTTACCCATTGTAGGTCGTACTCACTTTCAGAGAGTGCGTGGTGTTTTTTTTTTTTTTTTTTTTTTTGAAGTAAAGCGAGTTCGTTAATGTATCAATACCAGATAGTAAGTCATTCATATAAAAGTCTGACGTTATACCTTCAATGACTTCCTTGCTTGCGTTTGACGCGTTAAGTGCGGTTGACTTCATAGATGCGTTGAAAACGACTCGGAGTTTCGTYGTTTGACTTGTGGTCTTTACCACCGCATGATGTGGCATATAGAACAGTTTATCTGTTGTCGTCTCAGCAGGTTCCATGCGTCCCATAGAGGTGAGTTCATCCATAAACATAGTATACTCTTTGCGAAGTTGTTCGTTAGCCGTAAATCTTCTTTCCATGTGGAGTAATGCTCGAATAGCTGCCCCTCGTAATCCACATATCAATACTATAGCGATCATCCGATGCACGTTCGGTCGTATCGTTGTATAGTTTCTCACACATAGCTTCTTCAGGAGAAAAGAATTTTCCTTCGAGCTCCCAAAACTTGTGGATGAGTTGAGTTGAATGAAGGCCGGAATGTAAGGTCGAAATGTTCACCGGTGGGCTTTGTAAATTGGCAACTTTGATAAACAGTACACATTCGAATGCAGTGTTTTGTGCCATTGGTGTACCGTGTTCACCCTTGCGGAGTCCGTGTAGTAGAAATTGGTCCATTTCATCCATTGCAATTAAAATGTCTATTGGTCCGGGCTGGGTATAATAACGGTCGGCTACTGGCAAATCCGTAAGATGCGGCCAAGAAGTCGTCGGTAAAGCGGAAGTGTGAAGATCGTTAGTAATTTTCGGTAAGATGAGCGTATTTACTTGAAATTCWGTAACGAGCGTTCGCGTTGATATGGAGAATGTAGCTTCTCCCTTTGCACGGCCTCCTTGTAGTGACCCAATCCCAGTGACGTGAGTGGATGACAGCGCTCTAGGAAGGCGAAGGCGTTCAACACACGCCTCGGTGACGAATGAGGCATACAAACCGTTGTCAAGAGGTGCGCGAGCGGGTTGCCAATGACCGGTATAATCGTGTACCATAATTTCAGCGACCCAACGATGTGCTGTGGCAGTTAGCGAGGATATGCCCTTTGCTGAGACAATTTATACACGTACCTAACTTCTTAATAGCAGTTAGTTTACCCTAGGAGTCGAGTTGGCTGAACTGTGAGCAAACGTAGATTTTATGCTTACCATTGCAATATTCGGCCCCTTAGTAGCGGTTGATGTAGCGATATTTACTTCGGGCTTTAAAAATGCCGTGTGGAAAACATTCTTTGTTGTTGTTGTTGTCTTTGCGGTAGTGTTGAGTAATGGAACCATCTCCAGTGAGCGTGCGCGGTTTTCAAGAAATTCTCGAAGAACGGAGAAAGATGGTAGATCGTCCATGACGAGCGATAACTCCCATTCCGTGCGGGTTTCGTGTGCTGACTTTGAAACGGTTAGGTGTACAAGGCAGTCATCCCAGAATTCGACTGGTCGTTCGAGTGCACGTAGAACACCAACGTGTTGACGTTTCGAATTTAGCACTTGATTTATTCCCTTAGCAGTCTCCTTGGCTGCACTCCCAATTGCCATTAGTGCTTTGATGTGACCGTCCACCATGCCACGCATGACCTTGTACCTCGGGGTTCCAAGCTTCAGCGTAATTGCTGTCACATACTGCTAAGCTACTCACTAAATCGAATGCTTCCCCATTCAAATAGTTTCGTAAGTAGTGAAACTCTAGCTTTGGAAGTTTTACAGAAGCAGTTGAATCATGAACGATAGTTTGCAGTGTCTGCTGTTTTTGAGTTACGCACAGGCGTTTCATGTTGACTTTGGCGATGCTGTACCAATCCTCACATTGTATGCGTGCCTGCGCCTCCATGGAAACGCTCTCATCACCACATGTGAGTTCCACCTTTTGTTGTGCCACGCAAAACCGAATCCATTGCTCCTTCAACAATTGGATGTGAGTAGTTATTACCTTAGTGCCTACCGTCAGAGCATCCACTTTGCTAGATTGCAAGTAGCGTTTGATATCATTTAGCACGGAGTCGCGAATTTTAGCCGAAGACATGGTTAATATTAAAAATGTGGAAAAATATTGAAAATAATAGCGAATTTAAGGAATATAATTAATATGCGATGATATCCGGCTCGAAGGAGATAGTAGCGTTCGCGGAAGATGAATTATATTAACGCCGATTGATGTAAAAAGCGTGAAATGCGTTCGAATTTGATGACAATGTCCAATTAACTACAAGAATTGCATAATTTAAATATAATTTTATAAATTTTGCACGAATTCATAAAAATTCGCGCAATGATATTCATCAACATATGTATTAATTGAGTTCTCAGCTCTGTATACTCATTTCTGTTAAAATTTCTCCTGCCGAGCCAAAAGTGGTGAAATCCACTAATAGACAATGCATGGCTCTTGACAGTTCACACGCTTGACCGTAGTTGGACCTTCTCTATAATACACGTTCTCTGCTTAATATGTATATTCTCGTCCAATTTGAATGAGATATACTATATGAGATATAATCTCAAAGAAAGAAATTCTTGCGAATTTTGACACTGTATGCGCAAGAAATAGGACTGCATGTATTTATGAATTTCATACTTTTCTACTATCTGGAATATGAATGCTTTTGACGTATTTATTTAATAAGTTATCGCATTTTTAATAATTTGCAATATCAAGGTGTTGTAAGTGCTGGGTGTGGTTAACATCCGATTTCGCGCATTTTTACAGTGTGCAATGTGGTGGTGTTCGCAAAAAGTTTGCTTTAGTAATTTGTGATCTACTTACTTAATTCCATAAGGGAGCGGGTCATTCAGGCTTTTTAAAAATTGGATTCCGCCGATATGCTATACCAATCTCCATTAAATGCCATGTGCCAAGTTTTATCAACATATACACTGTTTTTACTCAAGGAGTTAGCTTGAATGGACAGACAGACGGGCGAAGAGACGGTCACTAGGAATTCATATCTATTTCGATTAGTTTTATGGCCTAAAAACAAGCTTTAGGTGAACAAAACTAGTCTACTCTACAACATGTTGCGAGAGTATAAAAGTCATTTAAGCGCCTACAGTAAAATTAAGTTGAAGGTCCGTTTCACGGCAGCTGCTTTTCACGTAGTTTTTCCAGCCGTATTTGATTTCGCCGTTGTTTTGCATTTCGCTACAACAGTTTTGATGCATGCAAATGCTAATGTATGTACCTGCATTTTCCTTTTGTTTGCAAAAGAATGATATCTACACATCCCAGCAGTCAATATAACGTAGCATTACATTTCGGTGATTGATAAGGACTTCACATTTGAAATCTTCAAAACTTATTTACTAGTTTATTGAAGAAATTGTATTACCTCTCGTTAATTTATTTCAGACTATCCTATTGAAAATAATTGCTGTTAGAATTAGTTCGCCATATGCTATCCGTATATATATATATTCGACACAACCTGCTTTCCTTCTCCAAAAAATAGCTGGAGTTAGCGTAAGCTTGTACGAGGATTTTACATTTGTTTGGTCATAAAGGGTTTGTCCAGAAAATAATAGGACTGAGTCGGCAAGGAAGGAATAGCCTTGAGAGCCGAGGTGCATGCTGCTTGGATCCACTCTGTCGTCTCAAAATGCTTGATTTCCATCGGCCTTTTCAGGCAAGGAAACAAAAAAAGAGGATGGGCCACATCTGAACTGTAGGGCGGCTGCGGAAGCAACGTTATTCAGAGATTAGGGGTCCCTTTCATAAATGGTCAAATTTGCTTGGCACACTTCCATTCACTTCAATTTCTGGTCGTCAGTGAGCACTTTTGGGACCATCTTCGCGCACACCTTGCGCACGCAAACACAGATTTTAAACTTAACATCTGGGCAAATAAATGAATACTTAGTCGACGGTTTAAATTCAAAACTTTGCGCGCACGAGTCACATTGTCGGTGTTTGTCGAAGTCGCAGGTCTCCCAGCACGGTCTCCATCAGCATCCTCTTCCGGCCCTTCACAAAGGTCTGATGCCACCGAAACACACCACTTCTTGATAAAACAAAATCTTGGTAAGCCTGGTTGATTATATCAAATACTGCTCTAACGAAACGCTGACTCTCCAGATGCTCTGAAATAAATGACCGAATCCAGACGGTGCGCGCAGTGGCGGCGGAAGTAAACCAGTCCTATTACTTTCCGGATAAATCCCGTACATCTATTAAATTGGGTTAATAGCAACATACCGTTTATAGTTATTCGAACAGTCGGTTACCAAGTGGTTGAATGTACTATTCTGGTGTTAACGTGATGCAAGGGATTTGGTTAATTACAGACTTTTCATTCACAATGTCAACAAAATAGTTAATTTCGTACAATGGGATAAAATAAAATGAGTTGTGCACCTCGTGTTGTGGTTTGAGCTGATGGTTTGTGTCAGTTATTCTTATTGCCTTAAGGGTTTCTCCCGGTCGGTTGAAATTTTATGCACCTGCAATATGTTACTACTGAGTGCTATATAATAGTTTTGTTCACCTAACGATTGTACGTATCACACAAAGCTAATCGAGATATGCACATATATGGTTATATGTATATACATAAATGATCAGGTTGAGAGTTGAAATCCGGGTGACTGTCTGTCTGTCTGTCCGACCTTCCGTGCAAGCTGTAACTTGAGTAAAAATTGAAATATCTTGCTGAAACTTCGTATACGAAGTATACCAAAAAACCAATTACGAATTCGCAGATGAGCATTATCGATCTACTTCCACGCTCACAAAATGTCATTCGTCATTTTCTTATGACGGTGCTTAGCAAGGTACTCGTGCTTAGAATGAATAAAATTTTGAGGAAACTCATCTTATACCCCACATAACTGACTGGCATACTGAAGATATATCCCTGGCTTTAATCCTTGCAAGTTGCGAGATTATGAAATGCTCGGTTATATCCGAACCTAGCTCATCCTTACCTGTTCTTTGTTGAAACTAAGGCATGCAGTTGCGAACTGTTTGAACGTAATTGTTAGCTTTATAATGGCCCGTTAATTATAACAATGCATAAAGTGTTAAACGGTTGAATAAATATGTACAAAACTATTACATCGTATGCTTTTTTATACTCTTGCAATATGTTGCTACATAATAGTTTTGTTAACCTAACGGTGGTATGTCTAGATATAAAGTTTATATGACCATGATGACGAAACGAGTTGAATTTCGAGTGACTGTCTGTCTGTCCATCTGCGCAAGCGATAACTTGAGTAAAAATTTAGTGGCACATGTGTTACTTGATAAAAAAGTGAGGGCATGTTCGTAGATGAGCGTATTCGGACCATTGTAATGCCACAAAACGTCATTAACACTTCTGTGGCTTTAAGGTCATTTCGTGACATTACCCACTTTTTATGTTATTTTTTCTTATATCTCATAAAATACACAAAATTCTGGGATATACTTTTACTAGTAGACTGTGAGAAATTTTTTATCATTTTATAAAAAATGTCGTACAATCAATCCAACATGCTTGCAACATAAGATCAGTGACCGTCAGCTGATTAAAGCGTCAAGTGGAAGTTTCGTACCATTTTTGCCAATTAATTCTTGTGTAAAAAAACAGACATTGTAGATACAAGTATTCTGCAAAATTCAACGAGACCGAGTATCGGTTAGTATTTTGTATGATGTTGTCTATTTTTATTTTTGTCGTATAACAGAAAGCCAAATACTGCAGACAATACTGCAGGAACACGTTGACATTGATGAGTATAGTGATGTTGAGGACGATGAGAACGTATTGGAAGAAGTGTCAAATGGCGAATCTTCTGAAGAGTACTTTACTAGTAAGGAAGAAGAAAGCTTACTGAAGCTGATGTAAGTAATATTTCCAAGTAATTTTCAAAGGACAAGGTCAGTAGAACCGATTGCAACCGATAGGACTTGAGCCAGAACAGAAAATATAAATCGACGACACCTCGGGGTTACAGTATATGCAGTTCACCGAATATCAAATATAAAAGAATCATTTGACCTGTGCTTTACTCCACAAATAAAACAAAGAGTTCACCAACATCGTGGGCGCTAAAAAAATGGAGAGAAACAGAAGGTGAATTCCAAGGTAAACAGGACTGGTGCGTTTCATAACATTTCATTGATTGGAAGCTAAGTTATTTCCTTCTAAGTGTCAGTATGTTTATGTTATCGGTGCGAAAGTGAGCTTCGAAGAAAGAGCCAACATTAAATTTTGTTTTAAAATCGATAAAACTTTTACTGAAATGTTTCAAGTGACAAAACTAGTTTATGGCGTTGATTGGGCGAGTCAAAATCTGTGATCACCGGAAATTATAGCGACACTGTGCGTGAATTCATCAAAAATCAACCGAAATCATCGTATAAATTCATGAAAATGGAATTGAATATCTCCAAAACATGGAATTATCGCATTTTGACCGAACATTTAGGCTTACGAAAGGTGTGTGCACGGTTTGTTCTCCACAAATTGACTGACGACTAAAAATTGCTTAGAATCCAAGATTCGAAGGACGATTATTTGACCAAAAATCACATTTTAACCATTAACCACTCCCCGTATTCCTCTGCTATGGCATAGTACCGAATATATGGATTACCGCAAATATTGGTCAATCTGTGAGAGACCATAGAGTTATAGAATATAAAAAAATGCCCTTGTACCAAAAATGAGCTGAATCTGATCATAAATCCCTTGGTCTCCATATAAAAAAAATCGTGTGAAAACTAGGGCAACACATAACTAATATATAAATTTGGTGGTATATGGGAATTATTAAAACAACTAAGAGAGCAAGTTTTTCTGAAAATAATAAGACGTTGTTTATAATTTTAAAATTCTGAATTTGTTCTTCAAAATCTATGTCGTCCTCCTCAAAGTTCTCCCTCTTGGCAATACACTTATGCCAACGATTTTCTCAATCATCGACACAGTTGTTAAACTCTATTTTCAGAATAGCCTTCTATGCACGTAGCGACTACCCTTTAATGTCTTCAATGGACTCAATCCGGAGCAGTCGTTTGAGTTTGCAGAATATCCAGAACTCAGGCGAATACGTTGGTTGCGGCACGATATAGGTTGAAAAATTGGCGAGAAACTCACGAAGAATCAATGCAGTCGGCGACGGTGCATTATCGTGGTGCAAAAACTAACAATTGTCAACGCATTCTCGACCTTCTTTGGTTTTATATTAATCATAACCACTTGCTCGCGACAAACAATTATCACCGAAGGAATTTTCCAACATTCTGAACGCTTCGATACTAGATATTTGATTCCACACAGAAAGACAAGCGTATACTAAACACTAACGATTATTTTGATGTTTGGCACAGATTTCACAGACAGTCACACCAACCTAGAAAAAAAAGATATTCGGACGACTATTTTTTACCCATAGTAAAAACTAATTGAACGTGCCTATAGAATATCTGAAATTATACTATGCAACATGTAACGATTTTCATTACTCTAAAAAGCCGCATTTGATCCTTGTAGGTTGCAAGAGCAATCTAAAGATTTTCCAACACTTGAAAGTACTTCTGCATTTGGCTACATTTACACATTATGAGCCGTTGCCGGAGAGGGCTAGTTTTCCATAAAAGCTGTAACATTTTAAAAATTAATTGTATAAAAGACAATATAAATTTTATTAAATAATTTAACAAGCAAATGTATTGTAGGCGTATACTTTGTAGTCACTAATATTTTTTATGAGTTTGTTCTTTTCGACTATCGCCACCATTAACTGGGTGTTTAATTACTATGGAATAATGTTGTCTTTCCAGAGAAAATGTGTGTACAAGTTTACGCCACCAATATATAACAGTACTTATATATAAAATAAACCATAAATACATAATTGTTTTATCAAGCGTATATGTATTTATGTCATTAACACTTCGACAATTAGGAAGCGGCCATCAGCTATCACTTATGGCACGCTTTAAGTAGAATTAGGCAGCACATCATCTAACACCTAAGCTCTACACTTCCTAAAATATAAGATGAAATTTTGTATCTAGGCTTAAGCAAATAATGTATAAAAGGATGATAAATAAAGAAGTTTCAGTTTTTAGTTTTCACGAACTCACTAGAATCAGGCTTGTCTTTATTCTTAAAAAAAAAAAAACTGCATGCTCTTCAATCGCATTCTTTAGTCCGCTGTGGTCGTCATCAAAAGTAGAGTCTTTCATCCGATACTGTTCTTTCTTTTTTATTAATAGTGGTTTCTATTTGGCGAGTCCCAGACCCAAAACACGCCCGCGCGGCACTTGCAGCTCTGGTGAACAGACGCTGCAATTAGGCTTCAGCGAACTCTTAAACCGAATATGACGGAGTGGCTGCACTGAAGCTTCCTCTCTTTTATCCGTGACCTCAGGCTCCACACTGGTTGGCTGCCGTATCTTACGCAAGGGTAGCTCACGATTCCAGGGTGCCCGGCGAATACGCAGGAGTAGAAATGGGATACTGCCCTACGACTGTAACTGATTACCCAGTAGCGTGATTACACCCCATTGCACCCCAAGTGCCTTCTATTCAGACAAATTACACTTTGCGATGTTTAAATGCTTTTCTCGTTGATGTCTTCTACATTCTGAAGAATTGTTTAGTAGTTGTTTTGGCACTGAGCCCAGAGGCTCTCTCTTGTCCTGGAAGGTGTCAGTCGAGTGTCGGCTGCTGGTCAAATACACATAGCATACATAAGTATATAGGTATAAATATAGACATATACGCTTCCTTTTTAAATGCAACGAAATTACATTCTAAAATAATTAGGATTTCAAATGGGCACTCCATCACTTATACGTCTGTATGTATGTTGTACTATTATGCAATGTCTCATAATCAGCTGTTAGCAAAAAAGGTCATTGGCGTCTTCTCAGCTTGGCTTTTATATGGGTGAAGTGACTACACTTTCACCACCTTCGCAGTGAATCTAACCATATTATCCAAGCACTCACATATACTATTACATTTACTTTTTTTATTGTAACTTAATCAGTACTACTAAAACCTAAGAAATTAGTGAATACTTCTTGTCCTCCTTCATAGACTTGCCACCAAGTAGGAATTGTTGGGAAGAAGCCGCGCCCAGATTATAAACTTCTCCTTTTCATACATACAAACTTTCTCTATCAGATTAAGGTGATGGTCTAATTTAATTTGCCCGATGTTATATATTATTATGTTAAATGACTGCATATTTCTTCAATTATACAAAGGGATGACTTGACAAGTTTAACACTTCATATATTTGAATGGTTCACCGCTTACATTTTTCTTTGAAGGATGCTCGAAGAAAATTTTATGTAGAATTCTTCTATACTAAGTAATGCATAAAAGTAAGCTATGCGGCTAGATTCTACATCGTTCGTATTTATAATGAAGTAAATACATGAAAATCTTTACAATACAATATGTAAACAACAAATACAAGTTGATGAAATAGTATTTATAAGTAAATATTTTCATTATTTCGTCAAATCGTCAAACAATAATATTATTGTTATCGAAGAGGCAAATGAGAAGACTAATTAAAAAAGAAGAAAGTGAAGCACTTTAATGAGTTACTATTTGGTAAGTTTTTCATGTTTTTATCAACGATAGAAATTTATAATTACATACGGTTTCATCTTTTTTTGTAGAATGTGTAAAAGTAGAAGGCTTCACCGAATCGGATGTGTTCACCAAACTCAAAAAGGCATCAGACTTGCCAAGGCCCTTTCTTTAAGTCTCGTTGCTTGGAAAAAAAAAACGCAAAGAGGCTCAGACACAAAATTAAAAGAAAACCATTGCTTTTTATACATAAATACTTATTAATCGTTAATTGAGCCATCGAAAAATTTTTCGCCCCTATGGTAAGGGAAAGGGGTGATCTGTTACTTTTCGTAGGACATCGCCATGTTAATTTTCATCGGTCGGAGTAAACGATACAATCATGCTGCATCGTTTACCTCGCTCGCTTACCAATGTCTACCATATCCCGCTGGGTACATACATTATGTGAGAGTAAAAGGATCAGATAGAATTAAAAATACTGTTATAGTAAAAGTAGGCAGGCCCTGCGATATGGCTTTTAACTTAAGTGTGTAAAATTTTTACAGCGGCTCCTCTTCTTATGATCTCAGGTCTCAAATTTTACGATTTCGACTCGTTCATTTATTAATTTATAGCGCCTTTAGTAGTTTTTAACATTACCGTTATATGAGGAGTGCCTGTGGTTATCATCTTATTTCATCTATTTTTACAATGTTGGAAGGGGCGCTTAAGGACTAAATGAATTTGGTTATTATAACTTAAACGCTTTGGGAGACTATTTAGAGGGCAGTGATACGCCCATTATTTTATACTTCATTAAGATATCTAAATTTTTACTTAAGTTACAGCTTTCTCAGATGGGGCGGACAGATTGTATATATATCTATATCTAACTCTATATCTTACTAGATTAATTTTAGGTGATACAAGCAACCTGTTGCAAGATTATAGTATAATATAATAAAATCTGGAAACATTTTACACCAGTTGAACTCTTCGTCTAACAGGAAGAAGAGATACTTCAATACTAATCAATAATTATAAAAATTTATTAACCTGCCGATTGTCCACCTAGTTCATGTCCTACACAATTGATGATGTGTTTTCTAAGTAAAGTTTGCATCATAATATTTTTCTTACTATACTTTCTTTGTTTTATTTGCAACAAAAGTTCTATACCTTTATAAAAGCCATCCATTATAAATGTGTGTTAAACGAATTGTTGGCTGTGAAGCCTCCATTATGGTAAGCTAAGAATATTTCTGCCACCATATCAAAAAAGCATTACAAATTTTGTTAGCCATTTAAGGAAACTTGAGTTGGGACATTGAGAAAATGTCTCCAGGCTATCAGCCAAAAGTTGATAGCTTTTGATGTGCTCATAAAAGCAACAAAAATATTTTAGTGCATTGTTGCTTTTTAATAGAGTGAATTGGGGGTCAAAATGCAAAACAACAAACACCATATTTATCGACAACGTTTAAGAACATTTAATAAAAACAATATCAGTGTGCATAATATATATACATATGTATGTATGTGAGTCATAACCCAGTTTTTGGGCTTTTTATTTTTATCTTGTGCAAAAACCTTATTTTGTAAGGAAATGTGATAAAAACTTTATTTCCTATGTTCCAAATAATTTTTCTTTACACTGACGTAATGTAAAAAAAAAAAAAACCAAAATCAGAATATAATTTTTTTTAATAGTTCTTTAATTTCCATGGCCGAAAACATTGCCATATAATTGTCTATGGGACTGGAATATCCCTAATATCAAATGTATGAACGTTTGAAATCAAAAAAGGTTAATATTATATAATGCGTGCTCTTGGGAGGGCCTTCCCGAAGTGATAAATCACAAATATTCTTACTTTAAAATTTAATACGAGGATTTGCCATACCTTCTTTATTTACATTTGATTTTATCTTATTATGAGGATTATTTTATAGAATTTTGTTATGGTTGGTTTTATTTTATATTGAATTTAAATATACGAGTATATGTAAGTTTCAACAATTTTTTTTAAGAGAACGATGTCTTACAATAAGGATGTTCATACAGCTTTTTTCTTTTTTTTTTTGTGTTGTACTAAAATTTTCCACGTGTACTTTTTTTCAAGCTTATTCGACAATTTTTACGATAATATACGATATTTTATTTTTTAAAAAATACTTTTTTCCGTATTTAAATTTCTATAAATGCAAATTATAAATTAAAGTAACGTTTATAACTAATATCTTTCTTTAAATCATCAGGTCCATGGCTGGTGTAAATGCCCTATTTAATCCAATAAGTTTTTACTTGGTCTCCTTCGAAAACTACTTTTAGGCACGCTCCTTTTCCACAAGAATGTGTAGGATATTAACAAGTAATTTGGTATAGATAGGCTTGGAGTAGGTACATTCGATGTTGGGAGATGCATCGATAGAAAGCTTCCTATTGCAGGCTTCGTGAGAGTGCGTTATATTTTTAGATTTTTCCACACTTTTTTTGGTCAATTGATAATTATTTATTCTCTCCGAATTTACAATATTGGTTTAATAGCAGCCGAATTATATTTAAGTAAAACTTTATTTTGAACTTATAATAACTTAACATTTTTGACAAAGGCAGCGCGAGACGTCAGCAGCGACGCATACTGCTATTAGTGAGTTAGTAGCATGATTAAATTCCTCTCATTGTAGTTTAGCATTCTTGTAGTGGGTAGCGGTAAAGGTGTCGTTGTCCATTTTACCGAATTGTGTACCTACAATCTTGAGCATCCGTAAGCTAAACGCACATTTGTGTAATACAGTTTTTATTTTGCTCACTTACAGCTTTGGTGGTTAGTGAGAAATGTACATCTATTAAACCTAGCAGGGATGAGGAGATGACTTATACCAAATTACATTAATCTATCTTAATTTGTGCCTTAGTTATAGCGCACTATTGCTATCCACAAGCCACCACCGATGGTGTCGATCAAGTAATCTCGATATTCCAATTTTTACTCAAGTTATTGATTGCACGGATGGACGGATCTGTCTGTATTAGTTTTAATACGCTATTAATATGTCTAAAGATATTAAACGGAGTCGTAAACAAGTAACGAATCTTATGTTCGGCAACAGCCAAAAGGAGATGAACCATTTAGTTTTCTTGTGGTATGGTGCATATACGATTTTCGGTTATGGAGAAAGGCATACATATGATACTTTATTAATCGAAAGGACGGATGACTTTATATTCAGTATAAAAAGATTTGCCACACGTGGGGAGGAATATTTTCACAACAGCAAGTAAATGACAATACATACATATGTTGACGGAGTTCAAAACCAAAAAAAAGCAAAAGTTTATGATTGTACTCCAATTTCGTAGATTTTCATAATATATCGTAAGAATGTAACGCAAGCAAAGTTTCGTATAATTTTATCACATATTCTCTGGAACAGATTCCTATATACGTGCTACACATCGTAGCCTGAAATGCCAAATAACGTATCATGAAAAGTAAGCTTCTCTGATCAAAATCACCCAAGCTTTATTAAAAATTCAAAGAGACGTATCATCAAGTGCTTGATTTCGTTATCACTCATGTATTTAAACATTTGTATGTCGAAGTTAGCCTTCATTTATTGTTTATGTTTATTTTTAGTGATTATGTTCAATGCAAGGCTACATGTAGTTCTTTGTGAGGCCATCCCATGTTCGAACTTATAAACACAAAAGGATTTTAGTAGCCAATACAAATTTCCACAAGCATTTAATTTCCATTCCCGGCAGTTCGGTGGGATATTAGAAGGTATGGCGCATACCAAGTGATTAAGTCTTGACCTCCCTGACGCAAGGTAGCCAAGAAAGTGTTGAGTTATTTCCACCCAATATTTTTATACTCTCCCAACAAAGTTGCTAAAGAGAGTATTATAGTTTTGTTCACATAACGATTGTTTGTAAGTCCTAAAACTAAAAGAGTCAGATATAGGGTTATATATACCAAAGTGATCAGGGTGACGAGTAGAGTTCAAATCCGGATGTCTGTCTGTCCGGCCCTCCCTGCAACTTGAGTAAAAATTGAGATATGATGATGAAACTTGGTACACGTATTTCCTGGCTTCATAGGAAAGTTAAGTTCGAAGATCGGCCCACTGCCACGCCCACAAAATGGCGAAAACCGAAAACTTATAAAGTGTCATAACTAAGCCATCAATTACGATATTAGAGTGAAATTTTGCACAAAGGATTGCATTAGGGAGGGGCATATTTGGACGTAATTTGTTTGGAAAAGTGGGCGTGACCCCGCCCTCTACTAAGTTTTTAGTACATATCTCATAAACTACTATAGCTATGTCAACCAAACTCTGCAGAGTCGTTTTCTTCAGGCATTTCCACATACAGTTCAAAAATGGAAGAAATCGGATAATAACACCGCCCACCTCCCATGGTTATGTTGAAAATCACTAAAAGTGCGTTAACCGGCTAACAAAAAACGTCAGAAATACTAAATTTTACGGAAGAAATGGCAGAGGGAAGCTACACCCAGGCTTTTTTTTTTAATTTAAAATGGCGTCGCCCACTTATGGACCAAAAACCATATCTCAGGGAGTACTCGACCGATTCCAATGAAATTCGGTACACCCTGATGACATGTACGAAATATGGGTGAAATCGGTTCACAACCACGCCTTCTTCCAATATAACGGTATTTTGAATTCCATCTGATGCCTTCTTTGTGTAATACTCGTATATACATTAGGAACCAACGATGATAGCGGAATAAAACTTTACACAAATACGGTATTCGAGCTGTGGAAAAATTGTCGTGATCGGACTATAACTTTTCAAGGTCCCTGATATCGAACAACGCAGTGCCTAACCTAACCTAACTTAATTTTTCACCGAAAATATCGGTAAATCTCTCAGATATTTTCATGTAATTCAGAGGGCATCATTTTTATACTCTCGCAATAAAGTTGCTAATAACGGTATATACCGTCAGATATATGGTTACATATACAAAAGTAATCAGGGTGACGAGTAGAGTTGAAATCCGGATGTCTGTCTTGAATAAAAATTGAGATCTCTTGATGAAGCTTGTCACGCGAGGGTATAAAATGTTCGATGACACCCGAACTTAGCCCTTCCTTACTTGTTCCATACTCATACACTAGATCTCTTGCGAACAATCTTGGCACAAAAGGCTTTTGCGACAGCGCATGTACCAATGGTGATCCAGCGCTGATCAAGCTAAGTGACGCCTAGCTATTCAGTAATAGAAGTGGTTACAGGAGCACAGATCCTCTCCCAATGTACCGGTAGCGGTTCTAGGGTGCCTCTTCTTGCTAGCTCATGAGCTTTAATGTTTCCTGCGATTCCGCTGTGGTCTGGTACTGATATCAATCTTATCGCAAAGACACTCGTTGCTATTGGTAGCGAGGTTAGGTCTTCGATCAGCTCTGAATTTTCTCATTGTTACTGAGTTCAAAGCTAGAATCGCCGCTTTGTTATCTGCGTGGATGATCACTTCTCTGAAGGAGACTGCCCTCCGGAGTAGTAAATCTGCTGCTACCTTAATGGCTCCAATCTCGGCCTGGAAGACACTGCAATAGTTAGGAGGTCTGAAACTGGAGTTGGTGGAGAGCTGCTGACAGTAGACCCCTCCACTAACCTTCTCCACAAGCTTTGACCCATCCGTGAAGAAACTGTCGCTCTTTTCCAACGGCTTCTCCCACAACTCCCTCGGTATATGGGTACAGAAAGAGCCGCCAGAGTTCGGTTTAGTGACTCCATGCTTCGCTATGAAGTCAAAGTGAGTGAGGTTTTCCGAGTGTTCTGATCCGTGCTTTTTAGGAATTCAGCGGCCTAATCTTTTGCACACACAAAGTTTAATAATAACTAAAAAGAAATGGAAACATCTTCATTTTTTGCTTGAAATAATTTAATTTTTTTACTACTTATGTACACATTAATAATAAAAATTGCAACTTGCAACTGTTTTATTTAAAATTAAAAAAACAAAATATTAACATTCAAATTTTTAATGTTTATACACATTTAGATTGATCATACGTTATTTTGTTTCATAGATGAGAATTCATAATAAAGTACTATAAAACTTGCTTAATTTTTCTTTATTTTTTTATCCAAAATATACTTATAGTTTCAATTGTTAATTCAAATTTCAAAATTTCATTTCAATATCTCAAGAGTTTTTTGTTTTTCTTTGTATACGATTTTTTGCTTCTCCCGTAAACCTGCGAAAAGTGATGTTACGTTATTTTGCATGATATGTATATCGTCAGCTAAAATGCAAAATAACGTAACAACATTTTCGAAAATTTACAGTGGCGAAAATGAAACACGAAATGAAATGCAACAAGAATGAAAAAAATTAATATGTGTTGAAACTAGCTTATATTTGAGCGCAGAACCTGAAAATGTTGGACATACGTAATATTATGTATGTAATTTGAAGTAGTGAATTGTACCAATTTCAAATTTTTTGATGATACTTTATTCTAACGTTAAGTTCATTGGTGTTAAGAATATATTTTGATTCCACATTTTGAAATTTGACTTGTGACAATTCTATACCTATTTTCTTGATGAGTGTGAGTTTTGTATACAACACAGGTCCGACTCTGGCCTTGTCGACTACTTACTTGGAGTATCACATGGTATAAGATGATTACAAATCAATGCAGACTAAATGGAAATGAGGGTTACATATTATTATGGGGGGTTATATCTTTCTTGTGGGTCACACCAGTACACATGTGATAAATAAATAGAAAGAATGTTTCACCAAAGTTATCAAAATTTAATAACTGTATGGTCAGTTTTAACCACTTGAGCAATGACAAATTTTTTCACCTCGCCTATCCCTCTCAGAACAAAACACAAATAAATATATAGTATGTATTTTTAATGAACAATTGCGCCGATAATCTGAGAGCTTTATATCAGAAAAAACATGTTGATTGTCTCAAACATCATTAGGGAGAATGCGTGCGATAAGTGCAAAATCAATTAACGGCCTATCTAACTTTGAATAGAAAATAAAAATTACTTTCATAACCAAATCAATTATCTATCAATCAATCAACTCGGAACTGTACGAGTTAGTTATATTTGATAACCGAATTCATTTTTCTTGTATAAGCCCGAATTTCTAGTACCTTATCAAATTGCCAATTAACACTTTATGTGGTTGTGGATGCGGAAATCATCCGTTTGCGCCCATCTGCAGTATCGAAGTTTTTATGATGCCAAGAAATGCGTCTTTAATAAAGTTGCTTCTTACACGGACGACCGTTACTTGATTTCAAGTTGTCTCTTCATCCTGATCTTTATATAGTATGCACATTTAACTTAATATCTATCTAACTTACTTTTTGGTATAGTTAAGTGGGTAAACTTGTATACAGCGTTGGTATAAATACGTTAAATAAATTCTTGTCCATCAATACCATTATTAAACTACATACTTATTATTTCAGTCAAATACACAAAGATTCCGAACAACATATCAGATTCGGCTGCACCGACCCTAATATACCCTTCACAGGTGCATTTCTTTTAGTAACTATGTCTTCAGTTTGTAGGGAAGCTATATGCTATAGTGAGCTGATCTGAACAATTTCTTCCGATATTACATTATTTATATGAGCAATAACTCATACCAAATTTCGTGAAGATATATTGTCAAATGTGAAAGTTTTCCATACAAGAACTTGATTCCGATCGTTCATTTTTTATGGCAGCTATATGCTATAGTTAACCGATCTTAACAATTTTCTCGGACATTACATTGTTGCTTTAGAAAATAATGTATAGCAAATATCGCGCAAATACGTTGTGAAATGAGCAGCTTCTTGAAGAGAAAATGACATTTGCAAAATTTCAAAACGATATCTTAAAAACTGAGGGACTAGTTCGTATACTATATACAGACAGACGGACGGACAGACGGACATGGCTAAATCGACTCAGCTCAACATACTGATGATTTATATATAGTATATAGTTTATAGGGTATCCGACGCTTCCTTCTGGGTGTTACAAACTTCTTATCAAACTTAATATACCCTATTCAGGGTATAGTTAACAAGGAAGGAGGTGCTAAAATTTTAACTCTTGCACTGGCACGAATCAAGGCTAGCGATTTCCCAGGTGCAAAACTTCAACCTGAGGATCGGAATATGCACTAGCTGACGCCGCAGCATTTATCATAATTTTTTTTTTTTTTCAATGTAACGCAGCTTGATAAACAAAATATTTTGGTTTCTGTTCCGGTGTACAGAAAAGATGGTTTTCCAACTCATGAGCACGCCACGTATACCTGGCCGTGTGAAAAACATGGCATTTCCAAATTTATGCCACACACCATGCGACTGTCTATGTGTCCTGTTGATTGCCTTCTCCAACGCAATTTTCACTGGAAACGGAATACGTGTGAATTGAAATGGCAAATCGATAGAACTCGAAGGAATTTGTAGAATCAAGCATTCAAGCGTCACAATCAGGCGGGTTCTGTTACACAGGTAGATTGCGAAACTTAATAATGACAGATCTAACTTTGAGACGCAAATGATGTGGTGGCAACCAATAGAATTCAGAAATTCTACTGGATAATTTACGGCGTCGTCTTCATTGTCAAGACGATCGATCGATTTTTATGAGCGCAAGTCTCCCGGAATTTGACTTTGAATTTTCCAGTTTAAGTCAACAACATCGGTACTTTTGCAAGCTAACATTACGCGTCAACTTAAGGAATCGTAGTTACGATAATTTGGCCAATGTGCGAACATTCGTGATGAGTTCGTCTTTCGTGAATTGATAAACAGCGGATGGAATTGATATCAAACCCCTGGAAGTATCAACCATTCCAATTTTTAGCGAACACGATGTAAAATGTCTTTGACAATGTCATTTTTGTTCGGGTCCCATAATTGATGCGGATTTGAAGGCGAAAAGTGTGCGAACTTCATTTGCATTCCAGTGATTAACATCTTCCAGCAATTTTAATTGCTGTCTTACTTCTCCGAAACTTGTACACACCGTACCATTCACAGTGCGCCATGAGTCAAATGAAGTTGAACCACGTACATTAATCAATTGCAATCGAAGGTGAAACAATCGTCGTTTTTCGTGTGGATTGAGTAAATTCGTCCTAATGCATTAGTTGATAAGATACCGGGATGTCCATCTACTGCTTGACCTTGTTTTCTGCATAACTATTTCTTCGACGATGCATTCCATGCATAATATCAAGGCACTTCCGAATAGAGCAATGTTTTCGCAAACGGATCCCGGACGAAAGTTGAGAAAAAATTCGTCAATGTTACTTTTGTTGCTGGCGGTGTTTCCACTGACTGTACTATATTCTCTGGGTTAAAATATACTCTTTGGCCATTCTTCTACTTAACTGCGAGACGCACAACAGTCGGAAAACGTTCATGAATTGCAAAAGTAAATATCCTACAGAGCGTTTTATTGCAGTTCTCGTATGAACCGTATCGTTCAAGACCAGTAATCGCCATGTGGCTACCTTTGGTGAATTATTTTATCGATTTCACCAAACTGCAATACCAAACATTGATATGAGTTTCGAATGTGAATTAGACAATAATGGTGAATCTAGTATGATTCATGTGTTGTCAATTTCGATATTCACTCCTCTAAATTGAATGCTGAATGTTCTGCCATTGTCGTCTGGTGAGCAACGCCGATAGAGTAGATATCCATCATTTCTAGTTTGTATTTCCGAAAGAAGAGCACGTGGATAATGTTTCGTGCATTTATTGTCAGACATACAAACCAAAGTGGGATTGTAGTGTCCGCAAGGTTCACGAACCATATTGGTTTTCATCACTTCGTATAATACTGGATCTTTCTCTACATCAGGAATTTCCACATGATTGAATGATTTCATCAATTTTTTCTGGTGTAACCACCATCAACCATCCAAAGAAGAATGTGTGCGTGCCGCAAACCCCTCTTTCGCCACTCGCTTGTTGATTGACCGCGAACAAAATTCCGCACGTTTATCATCGCATCCTGGGAGTACTCGGTCATGTGCCTTCGGCTGCCAATGTATGGATGTTGACGTCAAAAAGAACGCCGAGCGATCTTAGCGGGACCTCTTCGTGGCATCGTAAAAAATTTCAATCTGCAATTGATCACTTTGAGTGAAACACACATAACGTTTTCACTGAATCATTTTCAATAATTAAATATTTTGTACGAAAAAAAGTTACTTTTTGGAATTGTCCAATTTTCCGACTTTTCCTCACGAAGATCATACATACATATGTTTTTGAAAAGAAAAGTCAGCGTCTGCACTACCTGTTGTGCAGAGTAGAATTCGCGGAAACGAAGCATTCCACAAATAATTATTTAAGTTTAGAATTAAGTATAAATATTGTAATTTTTGTTAAGATAAAGTTAGTTGATTTTCGACTCCAATAAAGCTACGCGGTAGCGCTGCCCGAATGCAAAAGCTTAACTTTTATATATACACTTGTGCTCATATAATTAAGTCATTCAGTACTTTTTTACAACATGTAAAACAACAAGGTATATTTCTTTATGCAACATCCCTAATATTGCGCGAGCAAAAAGTTCCGTTATTCTAGGAACGCCACCGATTTACAGCGCATTCAAGTATTTTCGTTTGGGAGAGTTTAAATGAATTT
>NW_017536719.1:121500-125839 GCF_001853355.1 Bactrocera latifrons | reverse complement strand
GAATCCAAATTTAATGTATTTGGTAATGATGGGAAACCATATGTAAGACGACTCCCTTTGCAAAAACTCAATCCCAAATACACTAAAAAAAAACCGTGAAACATGGCGGTTCTTCGGTGATGGTGTGGGGTTGCTTCAAGTCATTAGGCGTTGGCCCGATTGTTAAAATAGGCGGGAAAATGACAGGTGAAATGTACAAAGGAATACTGGAGAACAATTTAGACGGTGATTATGTGGACAACTTRCCGTTAGCTTGGATTTTCCAGCACKATAACGACCCCAAACACTGCTCGCGGGTCGTTAAAACTTGGATATGTAGTCGAAATATTAAAATTCTGGATTGGCCAGCTCAAAGTCAGGACCTAAACCCCATAGAAAACCCATGGGGGATTATAAAAAGAGCCGAAGCTGCACGAAAACCTCGCAACAAAGATTCTTTATGGGAAATAATACAGGCAGAGTGGTACAAAATAAGTCCCGCTCAATGTGCTACTTTAGTCCAAACAATGCCTAAGCGATGTACTGAGGTGCTACGTAATAAAGGTTATCCAACTAAGTCTTAGCCTTAGGTAAAGTAAAACTGCAAAAAAAATGTCGTATACTTCGAATAAATACATTTTTCTTTAGGTGACTTAATTATATGATCACAACAACATGGATGGGCTAAGCGAATGAACGCAATATTTTTATTATTTTAGAAGTTAAATAAAAAATAAGTATTCTGTTTTGAACTGAATTAAAATTTCTTCCATTTTTTGTAAAATTAAGTTTCATTCCTATACCATAGAAGTTGCTTTGATTAAACTTTCGTTCTGTTACTGGTGTGACTTAATTATGTGAGCGCAAGTGTATATGTATATTTTTACGCGGCTTGCAAAAATTTGTGTCGATACGTATGTAAGCTCATACATAAACATATATATTTACGGTGGTTTGTTGGAGAAGCTGTTACAGTGGCCGACAACACAATGTTGTGACGCTTTGTCGTCGCGTCAGTCCTTCGACACATGACTCTTCGACAAAACGTGAAGTTCGGCCATTGGTTGTTCGTGACAGCGGAGATTTCGCATGAAGCAATAAGTGTACACATTTACATAAAAAGTTGTGTGTAGACAAATTTACAATTATTATAAGTATGTCTGTCATATTTGTTTACATGCACACATAATTACATACATACATATGTACGTGAATATGCGCGCCCTCTTGGTCTTTCAATACGTCATCAAACATACATATAATACCCAGCAAATAAATATGTAAATATATAACTTATTAACCCTATAGTAATTATATATTTAGGTAATAATGCATGCATGACTTTATTATATAATATATTTCCAAAAATGTTAAGGAATTCGTCATGAAATGTTCAACTTGTACGTGCATGCTTCTGTGCTTTGGTATAAAATACATATGTATGTATGTACATACAGTGTAATCCAGTTATAATGGACTCCACGGGACCATGTCAAATTGTCCATTATAACCGAGTGTCCATCTAATCAGAATATAAAATGTTTAACTCAAAAAGTAAATTAAATGTGTTTTTTTATTAAAGGTATAAAGTTTATGAATAAAAATGCAAAATTCAGAAAATAATAAGTATAATTAAGTCTTTTGAAAAAAGTCAATGATTTTCTTTTGGGTGAATGCCTTATTGGCAAAATCTTTTTGTAGTTTGATTTCGAGTTTATTGAGCAAATTGATTGCATCTGAACTATTCTCTTTTAGTTGAAAATATAGCTTCAGTTTTCTCGAATAATTCATAGCGTCTTCTATTTTAATTATAGTTTCGGGCTGTGCTAAATCTACATCAGCGGAGTCTTCTTCGAGCAGCTCATGCAGAAAATCTTGAATTAAGTCATTGTGTGAGTGTTCTTCTGTGGCTATAATATTCTCGTCAATCCTTGAATATTCATCAAACTTGCTTAAAACCACTACGTTATTACTTTTGATAATTGTGCTTAAAGGTTCATCGTCCTCCGTGTCGAAAACTAATCCATCAGGAATGTCTTTTACCAGACCAGCATGTCGAAAACAGTTTCTTATGGTTTCCTTAGAGACACTTTCCCGTGCAACACTTAACATATTGACAGCATCTAAAAGACTCACAGCTTTTGTCGGGTTTGCTTCTTCAGGAAGGTCCATAATTTTCATCAGAAGCTGCTTTCTATAAGATTGCTATTAATGACGCCTTGATCCGTAGGCTGAAGAACCGATGTAGTATTAGGCGGAAGAAAATGTAGTTTAATGTTGTAAAGTTGAACTTGAGGATGAGCAGGGCAATTATCTACTAATAGCAAAATTTTAGTTTTGGCTTTTATAAGTTCACAATCCCATTTCTTTAAATAGTCCGTAAAGGTCTGAGAAGTCATCCAGGGTTTGTTGTTAGCACAATAATCTACCGGCAACGTTTTAACGTTTTTAAAGCATCTGGGATTGTTATATTTTCTTGAAAGCAGACATTGCTCAGAAACAGCGGATTGTATTAAATTGTATTTAAAACTTACCAATAACCAATAATTTCTGTTTCACCGTGCCCGATGCATTAGCACAAATCATGGTAGTTATTCTTTCTTTAAACATTTTTCCACCACATGTGTTTTGTCAGGCAGCATCTTATAGAAAATTCCCGTTTCGTCCGCGTTAAAAATGTTGTCCATGGAATAATTGTTACTCATTGTAGACCAGGTTTGTAATAGCCAGTCATTTGTAACACTTTGGTCCACAGAAGCCGATTCACCACAAATTTTGCCGAAGCAAATATTATGCCTCTTTTTAAATCTGTCTAGCCATCCGGAAYTGCATTTAAAATTAGCACCGACAGCTTCTCCGAATTCATTGGCTTTCATCATTAGCATTGGACCACTTACTGGAAAATTATTGGCCCTTTTCTGCTGAAACCATTTAACAGTAATTCATCAACTTGAGGATGTGTCGCAAATCTTATTTTTTTCTCTTATCGTTGACTTTCCAATCATTTTTAATTTTTTCCCGATTAATCCATACGTTTGAAACAGTCTCTTTTTTAGGTTTTTGTTCAAGTAAATGTCAGGGAAGTTCCTCCTTCAATTTCTCATATTATTGTATATTTTTCATGCAATGTAAATGCTCGCTTCTTATTTTTTTCCCACATTTTTCTGAAAATTAACAACTCTCCACCGCAGAAGTTGTTTGCCTTTCTGAAAAAATGAACATTTTCTGCTGCATGCAGACTGATTGTGTCTCTTGATCGAATTCGGGGAAGTACAAAATTTTGCTTATTGCCAACTGATTGCCAACTTTGTTTTGAAATTTGATTTTGAAAGCTTCGGTTATAATGGACAAAATCCGATTTTATTGTCTATTATAACCGGAGTCCATTATAACCGAGTCTATTTTAACCGAGTTTTTTACATATGATTGGTCTCGACAAAGAGGTACATAATAACATCGGAAATAGCAATACATATGGACTACGTGTAGACTGCGTATCGCCCATATATTCTACATATAATAATAATAATAGGAGTATGGCGTGGTGATCGTAACCACGGCCTGTATTGCCACGCCGACAATCATTAGGTATATGCCATTAATATCGTTCCTCCAAGAAGAATTTCAGTTAGAAATACACAACAATCCGCGACAATTTACTACAAGATATGGAACAACAATAGATACAGTATTGTTTTATATCGTGATAATGTGATGTCTAATACTATGTAATACTATGTAACACACTTCAGTTATTATCGACCAATTGTCACAGTCATACCGTCAGAGGCAACTTCGAATGTATCTATTACGGAAGTCACTGATGAAAATAATTGAGTTGACGTTATTTTAAACAAATATTTGGATACAATTTTGTATATAAAAAAATAAATGTTTATTAATTAAACTATCTGTCATAATTTTCTGGAAAAAATTCATTGTATTCTTTCATTGTGTAAAATATTTAGTTTCTGTCATAATCTGTACATTTAAAATTATTACTTGTAAAAAATAGGTTCGATGTTTCACATCTGGTAGCTGTCAACTGACAGGTCAATGTTTTTTTTTTTATTTGTAAACCTTCCCGATGCACAGCGAACAACCTCTGAAAATTCCATCAAGATTGGTTCAGCCGTTCTCGAGCCTTAGCGTTAGTAATAAATATTCATTCGTTTGTATGGGAAAAAGAAAAGGTATGTTTTAGAGGATTTCCTGCAATTATTCCAATTTTAAATTTTAAATTAAAACCATCTTTGAACTTCAACGAACATTTAGAAAAAAGAATTGGCCAAATAGGTCCAGGCCTTGGTGAGTTATGCACTTAACAACACCTTTTGCGATTAATTTTTATATATAAGAA
>NW_017536719.1:116549-120365 GCF_001853355.1 Bactrocera latifrons | reverse complement strand
TAATTCTTTTGTATTAACTCTTGCCAAATACCAATACTATGAAAATTTGGTTCAATCGTATTAAAAGTCATTTCCTTTCAAATTCCAATCCTATAGATTTTAGAAAGCATGGTGGTCTTAATGACTGATGTCCTCCTACTCTTCCCCGTGAAGAGTTTATTACAATGTAATATAAGAAAAACTTTAGCCATAGCAACGCGTGACCGGGTCTGCTGTATCATATATAGTATATCAGATGGACTTTAAAATTGTGTTATATGAGAAGTAGCCGTGGTTGTAATCCGACCACGAACATTTTCGTACTGTTACTGTTATGAGAAGAACGTCACACTCAGTTTCTAACCCGGCTTCCATTAAAGCCCCTCATACCATCTCAAGTGTAAAATTAATTGTTTCTGGCATATTTAATTATTGATTTTTCCCACATTTAGTCGTCTTTAACAGTATCATTCTATGGGGAGTCCACGGGGTTATGTACGACTTATTTTAATGTTTTTTTTTTTTTTTTGTTTGTTACAGCACTTTAAACACATAAATTCATAGTGCATAAAATAAGCTGTGAGCCATTGTACATTAAATTTATTAGAGGACGCCACGCACTGCTTCAAACTTTTCATCCCACAGGTGTCCCTTAATAGTGCAATCCCCTCAGTTAAATTAGAATTTTAGAAGAAACTACAAAGTCCTTTCTGTGGGCATTTCAGTTTCCGATTACGTCCATCTACGAACTCCGGTGAGCGGTTGAAAAAAGTCGATTTCGACAGCGCGTTAAGAAGTAAAGTTGGCTGCAGGAATCGTTTTTTATACCCTGAACAGCGTATATTAAGTTTGCCACGAAGTTTGTAACACCCAGGAGGAAGTCCCTCAGTTTATAAGTTATTGCTTTGAAATTTTGCAAACGTCATTCCCTCCTCCAGAAGTTGCTCTTTTGTCGGAACTGCCGATATCGGACCACTATAACATATAGCTGCCATACAACCTGAATGATCGGATTCAAGTTATTGTATGGAAAATTTTCACATTTGACAAATATATGCACGAAATTTGGTATAGATTATTTTCTAGAACAGCAATGCAATTTCCGAAGAAATTGTTCAGATCGGTTAACTATAGCATATAGCTGCCATACAAACTGAATGATCGGAATCAAAGGCTTTTTTCTCCAAGGAATCACTACAATAGTTGAAAAAAATTTGCAGGTCGGATAGCAAAACCTGCTCTACAAAACGTCTAAAAGATCCATTTTCTTTATTAAATAACCTTAATGTTTCTAGCAAACAACCTGGCTAAAAATAAATAGTGAAATGTTTTACTTCGGATGAAAACCACTGGCCGACTATGTCTTTAGATTTACTTAAACACATATGTAGTTACTAAAATACAACTCTGAATTCTATGTTTTTGGRTCGTTATAGCTTATAACTTTATGAGACCATGTGAAACCCCTAATAATAACTACTTATTAGGAAAATTTGAATTTAAAATTAACTATAAAAAGCGGTAAATGAAGATCTGTAGCTCACACCCTTAAAGGACAGAAAAAGTGGAAAGAACAAACAAGACCATTTGTGTTAAGAAAAGAGCACGTAAATTTGACAGCCCAAACTTAGAGCGGAATAAATGAAAAATGTTTGTGAAGGTCGAAGCAGACCATTAGTGTAAGTGAAACAGGAAATATCGTGCAAAGCGAATATATTATCTACCACGAAATAACCTAAAATAGCAAATTTTTAATAAATACTTGTATATTAAATAGTGTATTCTTCAATACACATACTAGAAAAGGACCAGCAAATTTCCGTTCGATAACGAGAAAAATATGCACTACTCGACAATTAGTCCTAAAATAAAACCAAATAGTCAATGAGTTCGTTAATAATGTTTAAAGTGAATGCCAGTGAGAAATTACGACATGTAATGGGAAATGAATGATGAAATAAAGTAATCAAAACAAACGTAAAGCATATCTAGAAAACATTTTTTTAATTTAATGAAAGCTAATAACCGAAGATTTTAAGACCACCAGATAATCACAGGGAACACTCATGGTATATGGTTTAGAAAATCCGGAACAATTGCGACATATGATTTTAAAATAATCAATATTTTTTATAAAAAAAAAAACTTGACGTATCCGGAAATATAATATCTAGGTTAAGCAGCAAAGAAACATAGGATAAATCCCCTTTTCCTATTAAGTGACCAGCTATACCACCTTGTGCCGAGGATGAATTTCGAGTGGCTTTTTATAACCACTGTCAAACCATTAAACGAATAACGAATATTCAGTTATTGTGTCTTAAAAAAAAGGTAGGTCACGTACTTTTCTGTTTGGGACTATCTCCGAGTACAAAAATGTAGCACGTGAACAGAATAAAACCAACATAAGTAATAGAAACATTCTCTTGATGAAATTCGAAATAAGATAGTTCAGTGGCCACTTTTTTCGGGGTAAGGATATGATTAACTTTTTAATATAACTCGCGATATTGCGCCCATTACAATCTCTACTTTTTATTGCTATCTAAATCCACCACAAAGCAACAAATAAAATCATTATTTTCCATTTTATTGCCTTAGTGGTCGACGTCTCCTAATTAAGGCGATGGCGTTGATGTAAAGCAGAAACACGTGCGAACAGTTTATTTCGCATGAATTGCATTTATTGTAAAATTGAAAACCGTACTGGATGGAGCTATGAAATGGTGATAGAGTCGCTTGGTTATGTAATGCATAAATACGTATACAAGCAATGCGCAAATGCGCCCTGTGTATCTACAGTGATAAATAAAACTGGAGCGTCTGCCTGTATACGTACTATTGAAATATCCACTTCTTAGTAAATGTATGTATTTCACATGGAAGTTCAAACATCTTTATATTAGATATATGGGAGCTCATGGAAATGTTGATACGGTTCAACCCACTTTTGATATACAGAATTGCTATTGTCAGGAAAGGATACTGTCTGAATTTCAATTGCATATCTAACATATTGAGCGATATGTTTGGTCAAAAGTCAACTATAGATTCTGGGGTCTATCTATTCGGTACTTTAGTAGTTTTTCTTCCATTTTTCTTAATACGATAACGCCCCTGCTCACACATCGTTCCTGGTGCGCGACTTTTTGACCAAAACCAACACACTAATGATGCCGCAGCCACCGTATTAGCCAGATCTGGCCCCCTGTGACATTTTCTTGTTCCCTAAACTGAAGAGGCCCATGAAAGGACGACGTTACGCTTCTCTTGACGAGATAAAGACGGCATCGAAGGAGGAGCTGAAGAAGATAAAAAAAATGATTTTCTGAAGTGCTCCGACTGAAAAGACTCTTGGCACAAGTGTATAATATCTCATGGTGATTACTTTGAAGGACGATTTTGACAACAAATTTGTCATGTACATTTTTTCAATAGCTCTTGTCATTTACGAGATATATACAAAAAAAATGCGAAATTCTTGGAAAAATCGGGTTTGGAGCCCTGTACTACCTCGCGGGTGTGAGTTGCGACTTTGTTGCACTAGGCACTTTTGTAGAGCACACAATTCTGAGAAATATGCATCTAAAGTCAAAGTGATGTCATTAAATACCTCTGATCTGTAGGAATTTAAAGTTAAAAACTCACGATTGTAGTGTATTTTCTATGGAAAATTTTTACAGGCCTTATTCCAGTTCTTAATGTTAATAATTTTCAGGGATTTTTTTTTAGGTTATTTCCCCGGATATTTCGTGACGGGACTGAAAAAAATTAATAGTTGAAAAAAAAACTCTCTTATATTATATATATATATACATATATATATAACTATATATA
>NW_017536719.1:108684-116363 GCF_001853355.1 Bactrocera latifrons | reverse complement strand
ATATACTCGTATGGACCCTAATGCACGTGGCAAATTTGTTTACCAAACATATCGGTATGAAATCAGGGCAGTACTTCCCTTTGTTCCCGTGTGAGGTTACTTAATGAAAATGTTCGGTTACACCCGAATTTACCTCCTCATTACCTCTTTTAATAGCGTTTTTTTCTACAGATTCTACAGATTTGGTATTAAAACTACTTTTCTAATTGAATTCAAAAGATTGCAATTCTCTATCAATACCTAGCAAAAAAGGCAACCTTACTCGGCAAATTTGTTTGAAATTATTCAATTATGTCTTGAGATATAAGAATCTACTTAACGGTAGGCGGTACCACGTCGTTTGCCAAATTTTTCGGTATCGTAAGGCTACGAAAATTAATTGTTCTGGCGTACAGCGGTCAAAAAAATTATTCGACATGTAACGACTTCTACGAATAATAATGCATAAGGCAATATTATCAACAAAAACAAAAAACTTTTGAATGATTTGGTACAAATGTGATTTCTGCTTCTATTAATATTCTATGGAAATTATTGTAACTACAAAAACAAACTTAATCAGAAAATTAACGGTATTAATATTTAAAAGTAAGTATTCGACACAGATGGCTTTGCTGAATTTTTAATAGGAAAACGTGAAAGTACCGTTATGTTTAGCAGCAAATTTTCGGAATTGAAATATATTGACTACACAGAACAACAAGAAATTCCAAGTATAGTAAAGAACTCAAAAAAAAATTTTTTTTTTTTTGCCAAATTGTTACAACTAAGCGAAAAACCATCAAGATAAGGAAACAATTTAAAAGGTCATAAAAAAAAAACTGACACATACGAACGCCAAACACTTTGAGGGTTTTACTATACTGACCTAGTACCATCACCCTGACTTGGAATTTCTCACCCCCCAGACAATAATCCCAAAAATGTTCCACAGTGCTATTTGTGTGTACAACGAACGCAGTTTTATATAAACTTTTGTCAAAATGGGGCGTAAAAGAGCAGAGTTGTCAGCTGAAATTAAAAATTTAATTATTACTCACTTTGAAAAACGGATTTTCTGAAAATCACATATCATCTATAATAAATAGGACCAGAACAAGTATTCATTATATAATAAAAAAATTTAAAGAAAGCAAATCGGTTGATAATAAACCAAGATCGGGTCGACCAAAGAAAATTACTGAAACAGCGAAGCGATGGTTGGTTCGCGAAGTTCTTCTGAGAATATAAAACCCCAAAATTAATGTATCGAAACTAGCCAAAATTACTAGAAGTTACGTAGGCGTAGATGTTACACCCCAAACCATTAGAAACTATTTAAAACATAGCGGATTTAATGCACGGAAGAAGCCTTATATCTAAATATGCCTGCAGAGTTTTTGTTCAACGTAATTTTTGCAGACGAGATCAAATCTCTTTGGATGCGACGGCAGAGTTATAATATACAGAAAACGAAATACGGAGGAACGAAATATGGTTTCTACTGTAAAACATGGCGGCGGCAGCATAATGGTTTGGGAGTGTATGGCAGCTTCAGGAGTGGAAAATATTGTGACCATTAGTGGAACTCTGGACCACATGTACTACATAAATATTTTAAAAGAAAATTTACTTCCTAGTGCTGCGAAATTGGGAATTGAAGAAGATTATCAGTATTACCAGGATAATGATCCGATACATTCAGTTCACAAAACAAGGCTTTGGTTGCCGTACAATTGTCCTAAAGTAATTAAAACTCCTGCTCAAACAACAAAAACCAAATTTAGAAGGTAATCAAAGAGGAATGGCTTAAAATCGACACAGAAGTAACAAAAAATTTGGTGAAATCGATGCCAAGGCGTTTGAGAGAAGTTATTCGTCGCAGAGGAAAAACAACAAAACATTAATTTATCATTATTATTACGTTTTCATTGTATTTTTTTAAATGTCGAATACTTATTTTGCTTACTTAACTGCTTTTGAATATTAATATCGTTAACTTTCTGATTTAATTTGTTTTCATAGTTACAATAAAATCCGCAATAGAAGCAGAAATCATATTTGCACCAAATCGTTCAAAAGTTTTTTGTTTTTATGCATCATTACTCGGAGAAGTCATTACATGTCGAATAGTTTTCACACTGTCAGAGAAGGTGTCGAAAATATTTGTCCTGAAGAAATTTCATCATATAGCTTTAGTTAAATTTTCACGTGTATTTCACCAGCCACTAAAGCTTTTTCAAATTTATCGGTTGTACCTAATGCGATTTCGTCGTCGATTACGGTAGCTTTTGGCGTGGTAGTGGTTCGATTCGGTGCTATCCATCAATACAAGGGATATTCCTAAAGATGTTTTAACTTTAAAAGCCTTTTAATAGCTTCACCTGTATGTTCGAAGTTAATAATTTTTGCGGGCTATGGCGTTCAATTTCAACTGTTTTGGTGCCTTAATTTGGTAATCATTAGATGACAATGATTTTGGTTCGTCTTTACAAAAACATTTGTCGGTGGTACAATATATTCTCAGAAGTTCGAGAAAATGTGAACGACGAAAAGCATGCCGTACGCCTGAGAATGACCAGAAAATCTGCATCGCTCATAAACAGAAATAAACTCTTTTTAATTTTTGATTGCCTTTTTGTCATGTCGATCATAAAAACAATTTTCGTTTGAGAATTTTTGGTGCGCCATTCAAAGTTTTTCTAATAAACATATCTATGTATATATCGCCCTTTTTGAAAGATCAAGTGTTAGTATTGTTAATCTGTCAAGTTAATTTCTATCAGTATTATTTCACATATCATTATGGGAAAACTTACTCCTGAACAACGTTTACAAATCGTTCAATTTTATAACGAAAATCCACGTTCTGTAAAGATTGTTCTTCGCTCAACTCGTGATCAACATAATTAGCCTACTACTGAGAATCAGCATTCATTATTGGATAATTTTCGACACAGTGAAGAAAATATAGCAGCCGTAGCTGAGAGTGCACAGAAGCCCGTAGTGAGTCAGCTCGGTGCCGTTAGCAGCAGCTCGGACTGACGTATGGAACGACTTGGCGCATTTTGCGTCGTGATCTTAATTTGTAAGCATACAGACTACATCTTGTGCAAGAACTGAAGCTACTCGACCTTCCCAAGGGACATGGCTTCGCTCTATGGGCTCTTGAAAAGTTCCAAGAAGATCCGAAAGTTTCGATGCAAATTTTGTTTAGCGATGAGGGTCATTTCTGGCTCAATGGGTATATATACCCTGCCAAAGAAGTATCGGGAATTCTTCATTTCCCCCTCTCATCACCCGCTTAGATGGAAGACAAGTAATTTTTTTTAGGTTGCTACAACTGTCCTTAATTATGATGTTTACAGCAGCTGTTTATGTCACTCGATCTCAGTAGTGTTTGTCGAATTTTAAAATTTAAATCAACGTAGTTGTGTTAAATTTTGGCCAAACACTCAACAAATATCATTGGGCAAGGACCGTATTCACCTGATGTAGCCCCCTTTTACCTTTCTCCACACTGAAATATCCACTTCGGGAAACCCGCTTCGACTCAATTGAAGACATCAAAACCAATTCGACGCGAAAGCTGAAAGCCATCCCGAAAAGTGCCTATTAAAAATGTTTTGACGATTGGAAGAAGCATTGGCACATGTGCATCGTTTGCACTGTAATGACATTTGGCGAGAGAAGAAATATATTAAAAAATTTTTTACTTTAATGTTTGCTTCGAAGTTTAAGAAATGTAGCAGCATCTTACTAGTCTTAGTCATCTCTGAACCACTGATTTATTTTTCAAACAGCATCTTTAAGTTTCACGGCTTTTATTGTTAGCATTGCGTTTTAAAAACAATTTGTTTTAATTTTATTTTGTAAAAACAAAGCATATTATTTTCCATAAAATTTAGACCACAGAACACATTTTACTAATTATTTTATAGTACCTCACCCAGAGAGAATCAATAATCACATAACAAGAAAAGAAGTTAACTTCGGCTGCACCGAACCTAATATACCCTTCTCAGATGTATTTCTTTTAGTAACTATGTGTCCAGTTTGTACGGAAGGTATATGCTATAGTTAAACGATCTGAACAATTTCTGCGGAGATTACATTGTTGCCTTAGAAAATAACCTGCGCAAACTTTTATGAAGATGCATTGCCAAATGCAAAATTTTTCCATACAAGAACTTGATTCCGATCGTTCAGTTTGTATGACATATATATTTTGTAGTGGTCCGATATCGGCCGTTCTGACGAATGAGCAGCTTTTCGTGAAGGGAAAATGACATTTGCAAAATTTCAAAACGATATCTTAAAATCTGAGGCACTAGTTCTTATATATACAGACGGACGGACAGACAGAAAGACTAACTATAAACAGACTGGCTGAATGGACTCAGCTCAACTTACTGATCATTTATATATATATGTACTGTATATGTGTTACAAACTTCGTGACAAACCTAATATACCCTGTTCAGGGTATAAGAATAACCATTTTATGTCTAACAAGCACTTTGGGGCATTATGGTTTTCAAGTCCACTGTGAGTTACTACAAACTCTGTTTAAGGCAAAGGACTGCAAGCGCGAAGCTCTGCTCCGAAAAGATGTCAATAAATTAAACTATAGAATTTGTTTAACAAGGTATCGGCATCTGAAATCACTAAGATATTCAACACTGAACACATTACATTGTTCATACACCGACGCTCGCCTTTACCGATTGTCACGGTATTTGTTGCCATAGTTTTCCGAAACTGTTGGATTTGATGATACCCCTACGCTATAAGAGTGGTCCACCCCAATTACAATACTCAACAATATTTTAATTTTAGTTTAGCAAATGAAAACTTATATAAACTTTTGAAAGTACTAGAGTCACGAAACAATAATATGTAAATGGAAAAAAGCCGCCCACAAAAACCTGCTAGCATTGCTGAGCTTCCTGGATAGCACTTCTCCAATAAGAAAATGTCTTCATGGAAACTCTCGCCTTGTTCGTCACTAACAACACTCAAATTCGCCAGAAAGAAATCAAGTAGAGAGTCCAGCATATGTGTTTTTAAGAACATATTGCACACCTAAGATTTACAAGATGTTCTAAGTTCATCTGTTAAGTATTTAGGTGAACAAAACTTTAATACTCTGTAGCAACTGGTTGCAAGAGAATAATGAAGATGCATGCCTTGCACCAGACTTGCTATAAGATGATAATCAGTAGCTTGCTGAAGCAGCATTAAACTGCACATGAGCACAAATTTGTCCACTATCTGCTAAAAAACTGGACTAATCATAAAGATTCAACGACTGATGGTGTATTGACATGGATAGGGTATGGAAAGATGTAAAAAACAACGACAATCTTTTTGGCGGCACTCTATTTCTCCTTTCAGGTGAGATCATACGAGCATTTCCCGTCATTCCATATTCAACGTTCGCAGATGATCTATCTGCCGAAACTTTCTAAAAATAATTGTTAAATATTGGCAAAGAAAGAATTTCTGCACTATCATATATTCTTAAGATACATTTATCGATAATAAGTATTACATATTTTCGAATGTACACACAAAATATACAAATCTTGAGTGATTGGCGAAAAGCGATTTGCAAAATATATTGATATAACAAATTACATTCAAAGATACAACAGCTGTTGCCATCCGACTTAGTATCTTTCAAATCTATCGATGCCAATTAAGCTTTGAATTATCCAATTGAGGTTTTGAATTCATTGGATATACCGGCCATGCCACCGCAACTCTTGCAACTGAAGGTTAGATCTTCGGTTATTTTGTTTCCTAATTTGAACCCACTACAGCTTTGCAAACGCACTAGACTAATCAACATAAATATAATGAAAACATAAATGAAGCGTCATTTTGAATCGCATGTTCCGTGGCGAAAATGTATGGCTGTCGAAAATCCATATTATTCTTACAAATGTGCCAATTGAACTTATACGCGCTTAATTTCCAATTAGAATGCCATTAGTAATGACTATTAATAAATCGCAAACCAAACATTGTCTGTTTTCAGCTAAGAACTGGATACAAAGCTTTCTTTTTACCTCTTTAACATACTAAATTGTAATTACAGCGATTTAGTCAAAAGAAATCCAGACATACATATGTACATACATTTTGGTACTGACTAAATAGAAAAATTTGTAACAGGTGCGATCTTAGTCGTTACAACTTACTTAGAGATGGAATCATGTGTAAAAGTTCACGGAAGTGATGAAAGTTCCCTTAGTGCCATTCACTTGGGAGTGACTAGAAACGATTCTTTTACATATTGCTCAAGCAGCCATTGACTTCCGATCTTAGACAAAGTATCCTCTGGGCAGTCAAAGAACATCCATTTGAAGGCGAGCTAAAGTGACAAGACGAACCATCCCTTTCTGGAGTTTGGGACCGATACGTAAAAAATGCCGCAAAGGAAAAAAAATTAACAGTCTCGGACCCCACTTTCAAGACAACCATGGCAAACGCATTAAGAATTACAATTTAAGGAAGACCAAGAATAAAGAAGGGAAGCGAGGTGCATTTGCAGACAAAAAAAAAGAGATTCCAAAAAATATTATTCTACATTTTTTTGTTTTAGTTTTTACAGTCAAGATAGATCTACCGGTGGTTTTTTAGGAAGCGTAACAAAGATTGCGTTTTCTTCTCTTCAACTGCAAGGAAACTATGTTACTCCTCCATAATTTTGACTTCTTTTTCAGCGGTATCGTTGATCGCACTGAAAACTTCTTTAATAGGTTGAAGGATTCCCTTTCGATTAAACTGTTAATAATTTGTACTCTCGCAGCATGTTGCTACAGAATATAATAGTTTTTTTTTCTTTAGCTGAAACTCGTGTAAAAATTGAGGTAATTAAAGTGGGTACACGTATTCCTAGGCAAACAATTCAGGAAGAGCTCGTAAATGGGCGCAATCGGATCACTGTCAAGTTTATAAAACGTTATTAATTGCAAGATTATGACATGCCATAACTAAGTAATCAATTAAAATAAAAACCTATAATTTAGCACAGGCGATCGCAGTAGCAAGGAGCACCAGTGCGCAAAAAATTAAAAGAAAAATGGACGCACAATTTTACATTCCATTTATTCTTTGCCTTTCTAGAACACAAATCAAGCATCAATCAATATATTCGGATAAAACTTTACACAAATAGTGTTTTTGAGATATTCCAATTCGAGCCTAAAAATTGTCAAATTTTGGACCATAACTGTTTAAGTCCCTAATTCCGTATATTGTATTATGTGGATCGGAGTTCCTGAGATTGAAGTTTTGCCGAAAATTGCCGGTCCACCTGCGAGATATTTTATTGAAATCTAAAAAAATTCGTAAAAATTAGACCACATATAACCCACAAACCTTCAAGAGTATGAAAGGTTCGGTTGCTCCCAAAATTAGCCCTTTGTTACTTGCTATTTAATTCATTGGTAGAACTTCTTCTTCAAAAATGAGAGGCAACTTTTTCATAAGTTAAACACCAAAGATGGCGCTTTAATATCTTTAAAGAAACTTTCGAGACCTTCGTGTCAATTCCTTCATAAGTCTTCTTTAAAAGCATATACAGTGGCAAGTGAGTGCATGTTTGAAAATTCTATGTTTCAATATCTGTAACTTCCTCAATATTAAATCGAATTCAACCAAATTTTCAGCATTAATTATTTATTATGTAC
>NW_017536719.1:103182-107539 GCF_001853355.1 Bactrocera latifrons | reverse complement strand
TTTTAAGTACATAATAAATAATTAATGCTGAAAATTTGGTTGAATTCGATTTAATATTGAGGAAGTTACAGATATTGAAACATAGAATTTTCAAACATGCACTCACTTTTGCTTGCCACTGTATACCGATAAGGTGATTTTACAGCCAAAAATACATGAAGCCAGGACTTGATGTAGGATGTCACGATAAACAAGCAAATATCAAATAGTGACTCCTTTTTCTTTCATTTGTTGATTTTCTTCTGATTGACGACCGTTAAGTTTTCGATTTTTGCCCACACCTAAAAATATCACTGGGAGCTCAATTCGTTATCGACAGACATCCAAGCCGCATTGTCTCTTCTTAGAGAACCCGTCCACATTTTACTGTGGCTGATATATAGGTAGTACTAATAACTACCGGAAGGCGCTCTTCTTTTGATTCGCGGGATTCTAAAGCTGGCAATGATTTTTAATCGATCTGAATAAACTCTGTCATCTAATTTGGAAAATCAATTTTAACTTTTTGAATTAAGTAGTTATGTACTTTCAAGAAATCCAATTCAATTGAGTCCAAGTGACTCAATAGTAGTTACAAAAACACATGCTGTATCCTTTATAATTTAGTGATGGACATATGACATCAGAAACTATTAATGATGAACTCTTTTCACAGTTTTTTTTATTTTTTTTTTTAGGTTTGGAATAGGTTTAGCGGTTTGATATTATAAAAAGACAGGTGACAAATTTAGAATTATACCAAATTTCTAAAATCTATTAATTGAAATGATATGTCTCGGTGAGGATAAAACGTTGCCATATAAAACATTCATCAGTAAAAATAACATTTTCAAAATCTCTATCAATATTCTCATGCGCCCGAGCGAGTCGGTCTGTCACAAGTTTATCAGTCAACAGAGGCTTCTTCATTGTATTGCGCTATTTCAGATCATGAGTATGAAAGAAGGGTGCGGATAGTTTCCTAGGATATACATAAACCTTTTGCCATTAATTTGCAGTGTTAAAGCAGGATTCCGCGAAAACAGATTCACTATTCCTTTTTCATCTTTTTTGCTCACTTTTCCTATCGAACCACGTTCTGGTAACTCATCGACATTTTTAGCCACTTTATATCACTGAATCCACTTCTGTACAAATGCCTTCGACTTTCTCTTATATTTAGCAGCCGCTGATTGCGACATTTTGGGACCTTTCGGGTGGGTGCAAAGGAACACAGCCTCGTAGCGGGACGCGTACTTAGCATTCATGGCAACGGGATTTTTTTTCAAAAGATCAACGACAACTTAAACTTTATTGACAATGCATCAACGACAAAACTTCCCTCTATCGGCTCGCGAAGGAATTAGAGCGAATTCTTTCATTAACTGTCGGTAAAGTCGACCACGCTCTTACTTGACAGACTGTAATAATACTTTTAAAGCTTGTTGATCTCTTCGAATATTTCTTAGATACTTTGGTCGAAAATAGTGTGGAAAATACAGTCGTTAAAGCTGGAAATACTTCTTCGAATACAGATTTTCTCTGATCACTGTGTACTTCGCAGATTTCCCTTCGCTTTAGTATTCACGTATATTCTGAAAAAATTGAATACTTTATGTCTTTATATCCGGAGTAAGAGCAGATAAAAGTGACACACTCCGGATATAATTATCAGCGGTGACATTGCATAATTTCTCCCCCGTTGTGATTTCTTGTTGAAATAAATGATTTTGAGAGGACTTTGCTTCTCAATTGCCTACCCAGTTCGAAATCCTACCCAGGCTGATATTGTTGGTGGTGTTTACGCTGGTTCCAAGATAGACGAAATTATCTACGGCTTCAATGTTATGACTGTCAATAGTGACGTGAGACGACTGTTTGTTTGATGACAGGAGATATTGCGTCTTGCCCTCGTTTACTGCCAGACCCATTTGTTTTGCTTCCTTGTCCAGACTGGAGAAAGCAGAACCAACGTAGCGGCTGTCGAGGCCGATGATATCAATATCATACTCGATTAAGTTCTGCAGCTCGAACTATTTTCTACAACAGCAGATTGAAGAAGTCGCAGATAGGGAGTCGCCTTGTCTGACGGAGCTTTTGGTGTTGCTCAACGTCAGTTTACACAGCCGTATTAGTTTTGCGGGGACACCAAATTCAGACATCGCAGCATAAAGGCAGCTCCTTTTCGTGCTGGGGTGTGTCGATTCTCCTTTCACCGGTCT
The DNA here is from genome assembly GCF_001853355.1 of Bactrocera latifrons. NCBI lineage: Eukaryota > Metazoa > Arthropoda > Insecta > Diptera > Tephritidae > Bactrocera > Bactrocera latifrons. The sequence continues at coordinate 105,338 of NW_017536719.1, read as the reverse complement.
TTTCCAAAAATTGGCGCATGGTGAATACCTGGTGGGTTGTTGATTTATCAGGCCTAAAGCCACACTGATAAGGTCCAATCAGTTTGTTGACGGTGGGCTTTAATCTTTCACACAATACGCTCGATAGAACCTTATATGTGATGTTGAGGAGGCTTATCCCATGATAGTTCACGCAGTTTGTGGGGCCTCCCGTTTTATGGATTGGGTGTAGCACACTTAAATTCCAATCGTTGTGCATGCTTTCGCCCGACCATATTTCACAAAGAATGCTCCTTATCAGTTGTTCGCCGCCGTGTTTGAGTAACTCGGCCGGCAATACATCGCCCCCGCTGCTTTGTTGTTCTTCAGGCGGGTAGTTGCTATTCGAACTTCTTCCTGATCGGGCAATGGAACGTCTGCTCCATCGTCATCGATTGGGGAATTGGGTTCGCGTTCTTGCCATTCAGCAGGATGGAGAAGTGTTCCCTCCATATTTTAAGTATGCTCTGTGCATCGGTGACCGGTCTTGAAACCTTCTGTAAGCCAGCGCATTTCTTTGTAGAAGTTTAAGTTATTATTAAGTTCTTCTTACTCACACATTTCGACCTCTTCCTTTTTCTGTCTGTAAATGTGTCTCGCTTCCTTCTTCAACTCTCGGTATCTATCCCATCCCGCACGTGTTTTTGTCGATCGCAACGCTGCGAGGTAGGCAGCCTGTTTTCACTCCTCTGCGACAGGGTACTCCTCGTCGTACCTGCTGTTCTTTTGCATTTCTCGAAAAGCAGTGGCTTCGGTTGCAGCTGTACGTAAGAAGTTTGAAATGCCTTCCCGCAGTTCCCTTATACCGAGTTGTTGACGAGTGCTCTCAGAAAGCAGGAGTACTAGCCGAGTAGAAAATTATTCGGCTGTCTGTTGTGATTAGAAGCTTCCTTGTAATTGTTGACGTGTGTTTTTTGCAGCACGGAGGCGGGTGCGAATCTTGGCTGCAACAAGATAGTGGTCCGAGTCGATGTTAATGCCTCGGGATCACAACATGATCGATCTGGTTGGTGGCTTTTCGACTTGGAGACAGCCATGTAGCGTGGTGTATTTTCTTGTGCTGGAATCTAGTACGACAGATAACCATATTGCGGGCCCCGGCGAAGTCAATCAGCCTCAACGCATTTGGGGATATTTGCCAAAGATATCTTCTTTGTCCACAATGGCGTTCAAATCGCTAAGCACGATTTTGATATCGTAGCGGGGGCAACTCTCATAAGAATCCCACACCAAACTTGCCCTCCTTTATACGGCCACTGTAGTAAATGCCACAAGGACCTACTCATCTCTGCCCTTGGACGGCGGTTTTATCAGCCTCCACTCTAACGAGGACATCAACCAGTTGGATAGCGGTGCCTTCTCAATTAAGGGACCGGAAATTCCAGGTGCATGCCCTCAATTCGTAGTTATTATTTCGTTTGCCATGGTCGCCATAAAAATGGGGATCACTCACTTGATGCTTGTTGTTCCTTTTCTTTGGTATGATTTTTTACGTTGCGAGTATCAAACCCAGCGCACAAACCTGCGAAGGGTATTTCTCGCCTCCTCACTTTAGCTTTAGAATCTTTAGAAATCGCTTGTCCGGGTCCCCAGATATGGGATTTCACCAAAAAATGGGCGGTGCTGCGCCCATCGCCCAATTTGCACACAGACTCTCACAGTGGTAAAATTTAATGCCTCTGGCATTTTTATACTCTCGCAACAAAGTTGCTAAAGATAGTATTACAGTTTTGTTCACTAACGGTTGTTTGCAAGTCCTAAAACTAAAAGAGTTAGTTATGGGGTTATGTATACCAAAGTGATCAGGGTGACGAGTAGAGTTGAAATTCGGATATCTGTCTGCCCGTCCCTCCGTCTATCCGTCCGTCATCGCAAGCTGTAACTTGAGTAAAAATTAAGGTATTATGATGAAAGTTGGTACACGAATTTCTAAGGTTCGGAAGGTTAAGTTCGAAGATGGGCAAAATCGGCCCACTGCCACGGCCACAAAATGGCATATTCGGATGTGATTTGTTTTGAAAAGTGGGCGTGGCCCCGCTCTCTATTAAGTTTTTAGTACATATCTCATAAACTACTATAGCTATGTCAACCAAACTCTGCAGAGTCGTTTTCTTCAGGCATTTCCATATACAGTTCAA
>NW_017536719.1:96149-102972 GCF_001853355.1 Bactrocera latifrons | reverse complement strand
TTTCTTAACACCCTGATGACATGTACCAAATATGGGTGAAATCGGTTCACAACCACGCCTGAAATCTCGATTATCACTTTATCATGCGAGAGTATACAATGTTCGGTGACACCCGAACTTAGCCCTTCCTTACATGTTTTTAAATTTAAAATGGGTGTGGCGTCGCCCACTTATGGATCAAAAACCATATCTCAGGAACTACTGGATCGATTTCAATGAAATTCGGTATGTAATATTTTCTTAACACCCTGATGACATGCCTTCTTCCAATATAACGCTATTTTGAGTTCCATCTGATGCCTTCTCTGTATAATACTCGTATATACATTAGGAACCAATGATGATAGCGGAAGAAACTTTACACAAATACGGTATTTGAGCTGAGGTATCCCTTGTGAAAAAATTGTCGTGATCGGACTATAACTTTTCAAGGTCCCTGATATCGAACACGAAGAACTCAGTGCCTAACCTAACCTAACTTAATTTTTCACCGAAAATATCGGTAAATCTCTCAGATATTTTCATGTAATTCAGAGGGCATCATTTTTATACTCTCGCAATAAAGTTGCTAACAACGGTATATACCGTCAAATATATGGTTACATATACCAAAGTGATCAGGGTGACGAGTAGATTTGAAATCCGGATGTCTATCTATCCGTCCGTGCAAGCTACTTGAGGAAAAATTGGGATATTTTGATGAAACTTGTCATGCGAGAGTATAAAATGCTCGGTGACACCCGAACTTTGCCCTTCCTTACTTGTTAGCTATTAATTTGTCGCACTTTTAGCAGTTTTTAAGAGTAAAGTAAAAGGGGAGTGATCGAGTTATCCTCCGATTTCATTCATTTCATAATGTCGGTAAAAGTTCTTAAAAGATTTGTATTCAGCAAATCTTTAGTGGTTTAGGAGATATGCGATCGCTTGTATTTAATTTAGTTTGATATCTAAATTTAGTGCATAGTTATGGCATTTTACTTTCATCGAGATCTCAATTTTTACGAACAGACAGATAGTCAGCCGTATTTCAACTTTTCTCGTCATCCTGATTATTTATATATGTAGCTCTATATTTAAATCAAAGTAGGTTTATTTTAAATTACTAAATTATTGTTAAGTTAAAAAAAATGAGATATATTATAAAATATTTTAGATGATGCTAAAATACGTCTTGCAGATTTGATGACCATAAAATGGCTGTCCGCTTTCGTCGATGTATGCCTTATCGTCTGATCGTTATGAACTTCGTCCTTATGTACTAATGCTCATGAGGTTTGCAGTGTCCCATTTAACCGTAGTAAATGTTAAAGTTACGTCCACTTCTAGTCGTCTTACTTTTGAAGGTCGGTCTCACATACTTATATGTATATGTAAATAACGCTATATCTACGATACGTACAACCGTTAGTTGAAAAAAACTGTAATATACTAGGGCACAATAGACCAAAAGTCGCGGTGCATTCCTCATCTTCATTCATATTATACTATAGTAACCGTTTGCAAGTGTATACAAATAACTGTAGGTATGTAAAAAACATATTACACTTATATAGACATGCATTACTTATAAATTCGTGTATTTGCAAATTAATAGCGTTTATCATGTTATGAAATTACATATTAAAGTGAAAACTCATTACTATTATATTATTTATATTTTATTAAGACCCACATCACGTCATATTGTTAAGTATATAAGTTATTAAGGATATTGAGAGTTTAGAAAATATAAACGGAAATCTCTTGAACAGGATTGGATGTTATTGTGGAAATTTAGTTAAAGAGTATTTACACTAATACCTCCAAGGCGCCCTATGAATATGATTGATCCGCTATTTAGATATGTTTGGAATTAGTGTTTGAATTTCTTAGGTACACATTGGAAGATTGCATGAAAAAAGTTCTGTACCAAAATATACAAGAGCACAAGAACATTTAATTGTCGGAGCAGAAATATCTGCGAAATGTATGGTATATGTGTGTATGTAATATGGCAGCCAGCACAGTGTTATAATTATTTTTCTACGCCCCATTTGAAAGAAAGTTAACATGCGTTTGGTTAAGCATTTTTTAAAACCATTGTATATTTTTGTATTGCAGGTGCAATATATTCCTTCTATTACCTCTTGAAATTGCCCCTTAATTAGTATTTTCAACTAAACCATTAATTATTATAAGAGAATAAATATTTTCTTTTTACAAATATCTTCAATAGTGCCTTAGTCGCATTTGGAGATAAAGTTAGGGGTAAGATTCAAATCCAGTTTGTTCTATGCGCCCATAATGGGAAGATGATTAAAAATCGAAGGGCGAAAAAGAGTGATTATTATGGGCTTGCGGTCGTCATAGATAAGTGATGATGTAATATTCATATAATGGGTATCATTAATAGTATATTAGGGGGTGCTAATTTTATCGTAATTTGGAGAAGCACGGAAGCTTGGCTTTAAATATATATTAGATATGTCGTTGCCGTGCAGTTATTGTGAAAATTTTTCTTACGAAGGGTGAATGAAAAAACGAATTTTTGTTTTTGTTTCACACAATGAAATTTTGGTTGATAGACACCTCTAAGAGACGCTCTCCATGTATGAGATTTTAGTTGTTACGGGAAGGTCCTCCGCCTATCAGTTTTCTATATTTTTCCCATTATCAGACATAGCTCGGTTCCAACTATTTAAAAAAATAGTTAGTTTTGTGGATTTTTTAGGAATTTGGAAACCGTTTCGAAAGAGCGTTTCGGCCTAGGATTTTTTTCGTCGCGTTTACTTCCGTGAATCAATCGCTAAAAACTTACTTCGAAGACTGACATGCGATGAAAAAATTATATTCTTTATTTTTTAATTTGATTCCATTTACACTATAATCAAATTAATGTTTTATTTTTTTAATTGAGACACGAAGCTTACTCGCGTTATAACTTTAGAAACAATAAGATCGAATACATTTTTAAAAGCATATAAAAGTTACTTCACTACTGTTTCAATATAGTAGTAAGTATTGCGTGGCCACAAGTGTACGAATATCAACATCAAATAACCATTGGGTGTGCACGTGCAATGAAAACAATTAATAGATCCACTTCAGCTTTCAGATTTTTCAAACGATTTTTATCCATTACAAACTCCAAAATTTTAAAATATTTTCACACACTGTTAATTTGCAGCAATTTAACTGATCTTTACGTAATACAAGAACTTTCTACTTAAAGCAACATAAAATAAATTCTCACTGGTCTACAGGTTTTACGCAAGTGTCAAAATCCGATGCATTAGTAGTTATTTGGTGCACAGCACTAAATCCTATATGTCCCTAGTTTAGCAATGTCTCCTTCATACCATAACGTACGCAAAAATCAAAACAAAAACTTGCTGGAAAATGAAATTTTAAATTGCTAAATAATAAGTCTCGATATTCTCCAAAATACTTAATTCATTATTGAAAAGTGCCAAGGGGTACGTACGTACACAAAGTATTATCAAGTTATTTTAATTTTTACTCAAGTTACAGCTTTCTCGGTGGAGCGGGTAGACATTAGCCGGAACTTTGGCTCGTCTCATCTTCCAGATTTTATGTGTTTCGATAACTTTTAGATGTTACAAACACAACTATTTTACTTTGTAGCAACATGTTGCAAGAGGATAAATATAAAATAAGATAATATAGAAAAAAAGAATATAAAAAAGAAATTTGAGGCCTCCCTCCGATAAACTAGTGTGAGAGTTTTTTTTAATCCTGCTTCGAAGCACTTTGGTTAGGTGGAGAATTATTGATTTGTATGTATGTACCACATACGAATTTTACAAATATATTTAAGTGGCTGAAAGTTTTTATTTTATTTGCACCCGCCTGAAGGAAAACCCATTTCATATTGGCATTGAATAATTAAATTAGTCTGATTTTCTGCATTTTCGACACATTAACTTTTGACCAATGCAACAATCATACAGACTGTTATAAACTGTTATTTATTAGCCGGATGGATACCATCAATTTTAGTTAGTTCGGATAGAATCAATAGAAGAAGTATATTGAGTATATAAGTTTTGTTAGTGTTAGGTGAACTACCTAAGAGAGAGAAAAATGTCGAACATTTTTTCTGTTATAACTATCCAGATGAGAATATCTTTTTATGGACCAGCATTGACTTTATATGAGAATCTTGGCAATCGCTCTGTTCCAGCCTTCACTTCGGCATCAATCATAACCTTGGTAAAATCTGTACCTTTTTTTGGATCATCGTATTAGAGAACCAAAATATATTGCGCCTTCAAATTTTTCATAAGAAGTTTCGGAAATCAGAAAATTTGAGAACATAACTATGTTCCGATTCTGGTTATTTGGCGACATCATTGTTTCTGAGTGTTTCATATGAATTACTTTTGAAACGAAAGCATAATTTGCATTGTGTCAAACATCATATTCTGTAGATTGTAATTCTTGATATTTTCAGTTTGATTTTTAGTAAAACATTCAAATTTTCTCCATAAATTTTGGCATATTTTCGGTGAAAAGTTTAAGAATTATCAAAATATTAGATTTGCAATTAGGTGTCTTAATAGGAGCACATCCAATACTTTCTTGAATGATATTGGGGAAACAAAACTATAGTTGTTTTGTAGAGATGTGTAACAGATGAGTTGAACGGACTGAAAGTGGATGTCGCTCCGTGTCTAAGAGCCTTAAAGCATATCTTAAAACCAACTTAACCTATTTCATTAAAAGTTAGAAATATAGGTTTATTTTAATGGAATTGTATATCTCAAAATTTGAATCGAATTGCGTACATCGTCACCTTCTGATCAAAAATTGTCCAAATCAAGCCGAAACTGTTCAAGTTTCACCGAAAATACAAACCCCAGTGCCTATAGTTGACTTTTGTCAGAAAATACCTGCAAGTGTGTGAGATATACATACATATGTACGTGTTATATGTATAACTGAAATTCAGAGAAGTTTCTTTCCTGGTAATAGTATGTCTGTGTGTCAAAACTGGTTTGAATCGGATCATTATCAATACTTCCCTCATTCCCATATACCTAATACAAATATTATCGAATTGCCTAGGGGATTTATACCGCATATATCGGCCAATATGTTAGCTATCTTAATATAATTGAGAGAGCGTGTTTTACTTATAACTCTGTACTTTTGTGCCTAAATGAATAAAATTGCGAGAAAAGTTTACGTAACACGGTTAACTTTGTTTCATACATACATATAATAAATTACGATCCTCTTGTTGACGTTTTCCACATCAACTCAATATATTCAATGTTTATGTATATGTTTTGTTTTTGTCAGCATCTCAATGAATTTCGCCGGCTTTGATTCTTGCAAGTTTCTTATGAAATATGAAGTTTTGGCAACAGTTTTTTAATGATGTTGTTTCTACCGAAATACTCTCATTTAAATTAATAAACGTTTTAAATTATTATATTCTTATTCTATTTTATTTGTATGTATGATTTATCTGCATATATGTACAAGTAACGTCTATATAATATATTCGACTATATAGTGACTATTTTTTCTGACTTTATATATTATATAATAAAATTTCTAAACGATTGTTTTATTTAAATAAAGGTCGATCTACCTATAGACAAATTAAATACTCAAGTTTTATTTTATTATTCACCACAGCAATGACTTCTTAACATACACATGGATACATAAAATTAATTCCACTCAAGGGCGTTGAGTGAAACATGACGCATGCGTTCAAAATAAATGTTTCTCAATTTTTAAAATAATTTTAACATTTTCAAGTACTGAGCAGCATGTAGAACATCATGACGAGCACCGTACGTCATTCGCAAACTTAAATTTATATTGTATATATCTACATATGGCACCATCTATGGGCATAAACTTTGCACCATTTCAATAGGAAATTATGAAAAAGGTTCCGTCTTTAATGGTGTCAGAATGTTAAACCTTTCATTGTACATATGTACATATGTGATTTTAAATTCACTCGCATACACACACGCAGACTTCATTACAAGTTCATTTAAGCTTCCCTGCATACTTCGACGACAGTTGATAGGTATATGAAAGCATAACCTTACATATACATACGTAGTTATGGCCAACTTTTTATCAGCTCACCTAAGCATGCGTTTTTACATATTCTGAGCTACGTACTTAATGAAGATTCAATGCTGAAATTAAATTTGAATTTGAAAATTGAAAATTGTTACGATAAAAACTTAACAGCTCACGGTGACCCAAAAAATACAATAATTATGTGATTTTTAATCGGATTTGAGCGTGTATCTATAAGCAAAGATTTATTTAAAATAATATGGATGTGTCAAAACATCAAAATATCGACATATATAGTGAGAGAGCTAATGTAATTTTAAATTTAAATTATATATTAAAATAATATTCTTAGTTATATCTGTCCTTAGAAAATAGCTCTTCGAAATTGTTTACGCTGATTTTTAAAGACTTTAATAATCGGGTAAATCGATCGAAAGATATAATTAAGAGTTCAGAGTTCAGTTACACCTTTTACATAGTATGAAAATACCAACAAAATCCTATAATATAAGTATATACACTTTTCTATTTAACCAACATAACTTGTTCTATTATATGTATTACTAGAGGACCCGTCCACGCTTCACCGTGGCTGATACATACAGTGACTCACTGCTTATTTCGTGTGCCTTTTTATTTAAAAGAAAATGTGAAATATTTTCCATACCTTATTTATTTTTAAAAAATCTTAAATGTACATTCAAAGCATAGTTATTTTACATTACGAACACATACAAAAACATTTAAAATAATTTCTTCTTAAGTATAATAT
>NW_017536719.1:92922-94739 GCF_001853355.1 Bactrocera latifrons | reverse complement strand
AAAATAAATAAGGTATGGAAAATATTTCACATTTTCGTTTAAATAAAAGAGCACACGAAATAAGCTGTGAGCCACTGTAGATAATACTACTACTACCATCTATATGACTTCTATTAGTTGGATTATAGCTATTAATTAAAGAGATATAACATTTTTGTGAAACAACTTGTGTTAGTTTACAAAAAAATGGATCATAAAGCATTTCGGTTTTTGAAGAAATGATGAATTCAAATGATTTCTACAAACATGAATTTTGACTTAAAACATAATTTTTGTATTTATGAGTTGTATTAAATTTTAACATAAAGAGATAAAAATCACATGTCCTTACCCTGGTTCTAAGCTACCTCCTCACCAAGTTTCAGCCAAATCGGTTCCGTCGTTCTTGAGTTATATAGTAAATGGTGTAACTTTCCTTTATAAATATATAGATTTAGGTATAGTATTCCGTATAGGGATTTCCTTATATTTCGCCAACTTATTCCTAAGGCATTTTCTTTACGTGATATTGTAAGTCCAAATACAAATAAAACATATCCGAAACTTAATTTCAATATCATCAGTGTTTTTCAAATAAACCTCCTTGAATTATGAGGATAATCATATAATATATTTTGTATTCAATAAAATAAGCTGCTTTCTTTACAAAATATAAAGATCTAATTCTGGTTAACACTCATTAAAACTTTAATGTATCCTAGTAAGTGCATTTGTATATTGAATTAACTGAAGTTACTGCACTGTCAAACTATTTATTTACAACTTCTTAACTTGCATAGAAACTCAAAAACTTTTCATCATTCAAAAATTACTTCAGACACTTTAATGGTCGGCTGTAATGGCAGAAAGCAGTAAACATAATAGCAGGAACAGTGAAAAACGTAGAATCGCAGTCCGTGCCAGGTGATAGGACCTATCTTATGGGCGCGCAATGTAAGTGAACAGGAAAAACGCTACTCCCTTCTCTCTTTGCCGTAGGCATTTTGGTTTTTGCCGTAGAAACGTGTCAGCTGATTGCTCTCTCACAATGCAGGGTTGCCAATCTCGATATACTGTAGTAATTATAAAAGTTGTTCAATATGTTTAAAATTTTCTTAAAATAACTCAAAATCAGAGTCGAATGCTATTATTTATATATATATAAAGTATTTTGAATAGTTTGTTTACAGTTTTAATATTTTATATTATAAAAAATTTTAATTGAAAACTTCGATGTGTACGAAAGTATGTATATATGCGTATTGGGCAATGGCAACATTGTTCAAATGAAAACAAGCAAAGATGGCTGATTTCTGCGTTCTTACCACGGGCTTAACTTTTGACACATTTTGCTCGCTAAGGAAGGAAAAGGAAGGAAGGGAGTAGCGTTTTTGACTGTGTCTGCTATAACTTCCCGTCAAATTCTCATTTAACGCTGTGTGAACAAAATACTTTCGAAAGGTCTATGTACATACATATAGTATGAGTGTATATAGCAAAATGTGGAGACTATTGATTTTTGTGATGTTTTTCCATGAATTGAACTTAAGAATTTATCAAAATATTATTGTGAAATTTGGCTTGTATGATCATTGACAGGTTTTATTTTTTAAGGAAACATCACATTTAGTTTAGATTGTGCATTTGACATTTATTACAAATTGTAAATTTGTATATCTGATTTATCCAGATGAAATTCTTCGATGATACTTCAGCAACTATTTACCATAAATTTATTAATAATAAAAGTTGCAGTTTTAATATCTCTTGTTCTTCTTCTTGGTTGGCGTAGACACCGCTTACGCGATTATAGCCGAGTTAACAACAGCGCGCCAGTC
>NW_017536719.1:86621-90142 GCF_001853355.1 Bactrocera latifrons | reverse complement strand
TCATATGTAAAAGAATCGTTTCTGGCCACTCCCAAGTGAATGGCGATCAGAAAACTTTCCTCACTTGCGTGAACTTCTACACATGACTCCATCCTCCATAATATCTTTTTAATATCTTAACATATATTTTTTTCCATAAATGTCTTATCTTACAAGTTAGCTCTGTCATCAAAGTTCTATGAAAGTAGAGTTTGGAAGCAGTGAGAAATACATATTTTTACTTAAAATGATGATATAATTTCTAAGTGTCGTTTCGGCATTTTTCATAAGCCATGATCTGTAGTTTTTTTTTCATAATTTCAACATGAAAAGATATACGCAAGAACAACGTTTATGAATTCTTAAATTTTATTATCAAAATAATCGTTTCTAATTTCATGGCAAAAATAATCCATCTGTGCTCGCTATTCGTCGAATTGTTGAATATTACGAATAATGAAAATACCTTTCAGAAAGGTGTCGCTGAAAACCGCAAAATGTCGATTCCATGACGTTCTCAAGAATTGGGGCTGCCCTAAAATGCAATGATGGAGTTTCAAGAAGGGTTTGATAAAATTGTTCGCACACAAGAACTAAAAGATAAACTTACCATAGTAGGTATACGAGAAAAAAAAAAACAAATAATCGGATACATATATAATAGAGACATTAGTTTAAACCAATTTTATACATGCGCTTAAACAAATTATCCTTAAAGTAACCACAATATTTCAATAAAATATGATATTGACCAACATAAACGGTGTAAAACTAGACTATTACCGGCTCAGTATATAGGCTTTATTGGGGTTTGGGGAAGGTCTGGCTTGATTGCATTGATATTCTTCAAGTAGACAACTCACACACTGACTGAAATATTTGGTATAGAGTCTTCTAGAAAAACAGAGCAGTTCACAGGAACTGCAATAATTCGTTGGATGATTTCGTATGTTTTCGCCAATAAACTAAAGTATATTCAATATTATGCGTTCACTTAATTTTTCTAATTTATTTTAGATATTGGCCGATTTTGAAATTCCTAATATAAGGTTCTCTTCAGTTTTGAACGTACTCTTTGAATGGAAAGTGGGCATGGTTATTATCCGATTTTACCTATTTTCCAGATTACATATATAAAAATAATAGATATAACTTTTCCTGCTAAATTTTATTATTAAAGCTTTTCATGATATGTACAATAAACTTTGCAGATGGTGGGACAAACTCACTTCTCCAACATTATAAAAAGGGTCTCCCATCTGTGATCACTTGGAGCATGTTTTATAACTTAATTGTAGTACTTTTAAGTTTTTCATTTAAAAAAAAGTTATGGAATAGCGATATTCTTATTTCGTTTATCTACAAAACCATACTCCTCAAGTGTGGCAAGTAATTCGTGTACCAAGGTTCATCAAGATACCTTGATCTTACTCACGGTATGACTTACACGGTCACACAGACGGACTATTAGTAATAAATGTTAAAACCATTGAAATATATTATTTGAGGTTCAGAGTTCGAATTGGTATATGTTAAATTCATGCTAAAGAAATATCAGTAATTTTAAGAAATCATAACCATATTATTTGGGATACATTCACGGCATGCGAGTACGATCCTAGTTATCAATTTCTCTCTTGAAATCACAGTAGAAAATAGAAGTTTGCAATTGGGTCCAATTCATTAAATTCGCCTTGGCAGGACCCCCTAAGTATAAACATACTCTACTCTGGAGTCTACACTGCCATACATAAAATTTAAGCGTCTGCTGTAGCAACACAATTGACTTGAAGGTCTCTTTCGCGGCAGCTGCTTTTCAACTAGGTTTGAATTGCTCATTGTTTTTTATTTCGCTGCAACGGTTTTGGTGCGTAAGATTGTGTACACTGCGCTTGCAAATGGAAATACGCTACAATTTCCCTGTTGTTTGCAGCATAATAATATTTATGCAAATCTCCCAGCAGCAGAATCACTAAATAAACTAACTTTAATTTGAAAAATTTGCAACAATATAAATTTGCCTTAACTTTGACAATTGGTTGTTCGAAACACATTATTCATCGTCGAAAGATTACACACAATTGTTAAATGATCATAAATAATTTAAAAACTATTAAAGGAAATATTAGCATTTATTATAGGTATTGTATAACGGTCCAGCATCAAGGTAATAGCAAATCTATATTATATATTTTTACAGATTGAATAATTTGTTGAGTATTTAACACCATAACAATATTTTACGAATTACATACATATGTACATATATAAATCGTTCATATTGAACTGGCGTAAATTTTGTTGGCCCTAATCAAAGCGCTGTAGTACGACCATACAACTTATTTTTCAATAACTTATTTTTTAATAAAACAATACACAGTTTGGATTATCAATGAAATTCTTTACTTCTGTAAAAAAAAAATCGGTGACATTAGCAATGGAACTCGATTTGGTTTGCAGTGCCAGCACAGGCCCCCTTGCAGAAATCCAGACGCAGAATCATCGACGGACGATATACATATGTACGTACGAAGTTCTTCAATCGTCGCTGGTTTGTTACCATAGACCATAGACTTGACGTAATCCCACAGATAATAGTCGAACGGCGTCAAATAGCACGACCGACGCGACCGAGCCACTTCGTGAGGTAACGCCTTCACCAAACTTGCTTTTCAATAAATCGGTTGTGACATTCGCTGTGTGGCTTGTGACGCCGTCCATTTGGAACCACATATCATACAAGTCCATATCATACAATTCGGGTAAAAAATATTCGGTTATCATTGAGCGATTGCAATTCCCATTCATAGCAACGTTTCGGTCTTGATCACCACGAAAGAAGTACGGCCTAATGACACTGCCGTACCAAAAAGTAGTTTTTTCGGGTTACAATGGTGACATGGAGTATGTACGAATGTATTTTCACAGGAATAAAAAATTTCATTGGTATCCCAACCCGTTTTTGTTTTATTAAAAAAGAAAAACTTGTGTAGCGCTCTTATCGCATATCTTTCCATGATGAAATGGCAAACCTTACTGAAGAGAAATGTCAAAACAAAGGGATACAATTTTGCGTCGGGTGCTAACCCATCAGTATATTTTTGTGGCATCTGTAATGAAAAGCCCGATACATGTATATATATGTATTTTTCAAAGTTCCAAATAATTTATGATAATGTAAATTATGATATGTAAATTGTAGTTTCATTACGAAAAACACCATATCAACCAAAAAATACAGCTAAGTTGGAAGAATCCGATTCATTCATTGTCATTCTCATTTTCTCTGGCGCATACATTTATCTTGGTGGTTAAATAGTTACACATGCTTTTAGAAGTGTATGGTATGTCGACTGGGTTTGCATTGTCCTTTGCAATGTGAGCCAGTAGCGCTTTTGAATTCACACATTGAGCTAAATAGTTGTGCACCACAGCTTTATGGCTTTGTTCGCGGTTTGAGCTGCTCTAATTGTTTGCGGCATTTCCCCATCCGCTTACAATTTTGAGTTTATAAGGTAGAAGTGCAATGTTGAATCGCTTTG
>NW_017536719.1:37962-86146 GCF_001853355.1 Bactrocera latifrons | reverse complement strand
TTAAACGTTTGTACTTTAACTAAAGGCATTGTGTTAGTTATATGCGTTTATAAAATCGCACTTTTTATTCGTATACATGTGTCAATTTACTGGATGTGCACTCCCAGTAGACAATAACTATTGGTGTACAATTCTAAAAAAACTACATGTACTCTTAGAAAAATACCGATTATACACATATTATAGGTACAGAGTTTACGGTTTCCGAAATTTATGTGCAATAGCAAATTTCTAGCTTATTCTATATACTTTATAATCAAAAATTTGAATCTTTTGGGTAATCGTAAGATTTTAGTCTCATTTAACCAAAAGAGTTAATTAGGGGAAGTTGAAAAAAGGTTACAGCTGTTTAAAAATGAGTGAAAATAATGAAGAAATTCGCTTTTTCGACTACCCAATATATTAGTTAGCAGTTAAATATATGCACAATGTAGGAAAGAACATGAACATTTAGATGTATACTAGAGGACCCGTCCACGTTTTACTGTGGCTGATACATAGGTAGTACAACTAATATCATCTATATGATTTTTATTATTTAGATTATAACTATTAGAAGAGAAAGCAATTCGTGCGTTGAGAAAGCGTTGGTTTTTGGGGCAAAATACGGTTGTATTTGGGCTGTGCACCAGTGAAATCAATCGAGTCGAGTCGACAATCACCCTAGTGGACTGTATATTATGAAACGGTTCTCTGGCGTGGCAAGACAAAAAATCGGCTAGCAAGGTTATGGCATCAGTCTTTTGGGATGCATGTGGTATACTATTCATCGAATGATTACTGAGCCAGTGTTAATTCATTGCCCTATGCATTTGGTTGCAGTTTTATTTCACTACCCCAATATTTAGCAAATTTATTATTTTTTAGGAAAGATCAGTTTGAAATATATATACTTCATCGTTACCGTTTAAATATTGCACTACTCTGTGCAATGCTTCAAAAAGATTGCTGTCTATCCCAAATTATAATAGACTTTTTTCTCAACACTTCAGTTACATAAGCCGCCTTTAAGGTTTGAATATTGGATACTTCGATGGTAGCGCACTCTATCGGATTCAATGTAAAACATTCCAAATTAGCAATTAATTACAAATGAAAAATTAATTAAACAAGAAAATTTCCAGTAGATCAAATTGTGAATCTAAACCATTCTCGAATCTCTTGAAACACACACAAATAATTTCATCGGTCCAGCCGTTTCGGAGCAGTTCATTTAACCTTCCTATACCCGCGCACATGTCTGTGAGACCGACGAAACAGTTTTTCGTAAATATTTTTTTTGGGCTGTTTTGGAAAGACTGATAATCATTAAAGTAATAAATAATTTATGTTAACAATTGCTATTTTTTGTTTTATTACATCCTATATTTCCTATAAAATAAAAAAAAATATAAACGGTTTTATAGAAAAATAACCAGGTAAGAGGAGTCAAAGTCACGGTCTGTCACACCGTGCGCGGGTATAGGTGTTAAAACATTTGGCGCGGGTATAGGAAGGTTAAAAACACACGGTCAGAAGATTTTTATATATAAAGATAATCTAATCAACAGACACAAGTTGATTCTAACTCAGAACTAATACCTAACACTCAAATAAATCTTAGAATATGTAAAAACGATTTAATTATCATATATATGGTAAACATGTATTGAGTTTTAAGTTATTTTTATTCAAATTTTTACTAAAGTGCACCAATTAAACAAAATTTTAAGATCAAGATTACTTTCGTCTTTACTTATATACTAATTTTGTAGTCGCAAATACAAAAGAACATCAAAACGTATAATCTACTCAGCGATTTTTCCACGTTGTGCCAGCTGGGGTATATTTACTTAAAACTTCAAAATTTTACATGGACTGATTGCATTAGCTTTTGCCCTTAACCAAGTATATTCAGAGACATGTTTCCAGTGAATTTGATGAACGTAAATCATCACCGTTTACTTAATTATGCTAAAATATCTTACATGGGAATTTACCGATATATTCTTCTTCTTAATTGGCGTAGACACCGCTTACGCGATTATAGCCGAGTTAACAACAGCCCGCCAGTCGTGTCTTCACTTCGCTATGGGGCGCCAATTGGATATTCCAAGCGTAGCCAAGTCCTTTTCCACCTGGTCTTTCCAATAGAGTGGAGGTCTTCCACTTCCTCTGCTTCTCCCGGCGGGTACTGCGACGAATACTTTCAGAGCAGGATCGTTTTCGTCCATTCGGATGACATGACCTAGCCAGCGTAACCGCTGTCTTTTAATTCGCTGAACTATGTCAATGTTGTCATATATCTGGTTCCATCGAATTCGATATTCGCCGCGGCCAACGCGCAGAGGACCATAAATCTTTCGCAGAACTTTTTTCTCGAAAACTCGCAACGTCGASTCATCCGTTGTTGACATCATCCAAGCCTCTGCACCATATAGCAGGACGGGAATTATGAGTGACTTATAGAGTTTGGAGAGAGGGCTTTGCTCCGCAATTGCCTACTCAGTCCGATGTAGCACCTGTTGGCAAGAGTTATCCTGCGTTGGATTTCTAGGCTGACATTGTTGGTGCTGTTTACGCTGGTTCCAAGATAGACGAAGTTATCTACAACTTCAAAGCTATGACTGTCAACAGTGACATGAGTGCCAAGTCGCGAGTGCGACGACTGTTTGTTTGATGACAGGAGATATTTCGTCTTGCCCTCGTTCACTGCCGGACCCATTTGCTTTGCTTCCTTGTCCAGTCTGCAGAAAGCAGAACTAACGGCGCGGGTGTTGAGGCCGATGATATCAATATAATCAATAGGCTTATCTTATCTTTTCAATAGGCGTATCCCACGGTAGTTGGCGCAGGTTGTGGGGTCTCCTTTTTTAAGAATTGGGCATAGCACACTTAAATTCCAATCGTTGGGCATGCTTTCGTCCGACCATATTTTACAAAGAAGCTGATGCATGCTCCTTATCAGTTCTTCGAAGCCGTGTTTGAATAGCTCGGCCGGCAATCCATCGGCCCCCGCCGCTTTGCTGTTCTTCAGGCGGGTAATTGCTATTCGAACTTGTTCCTGGTTGAGCAATGGAACGTCTGCTCCATCGTCGTCGATTGATGCATCGGGTTCGCCTTCTTCTAGGGTTGTGCGTTCATTGCCATTCAGCAGTGAGAAGTGGAGAAGTGTTCCCTCCATAATTTAAGTATGCTCTGGGCATCGGTGACTAGATCACCTTTGGGGGTTCTACAAGAGTGTGCTCAGGTCTTGAAACCTTCTGTAGCCGCCGCGTTTTTTCGTAGAATTTCCGAGCATTACCCCTGTCGGCCTGCTTATCAAGCTCTTCGTACTCACGCATTTCGGCCTCTTTCTTTTTCTGTCTGTAAATGCGTCCCGCTTCCTTCTCCAACTCTCGGTATCTATTCCATCCCGTACGTGTTGTGGTCGATCGCAACATTGCGAGGTAGGCATCCTGTTTTCTCTCCGCTGCGCCGTGGCACTCCTCGTCGTACCAGCTGTTCTTTTGCACTTTCCGAAAGTCTGTTGTGATTGCAGCTTCTCGACGTCGAACCTTCCTAGTGTTTGATGGCGTGCGTTTTTTGCTGCACAGAACACTAACCACTGGAGACGTGTCTTCCGTCTATCACAACGTGAGCGATCTGGTTGGTGGTTTTTCGATTCGAAGACAGAAAGGTAGCTTGATGTATCTTCTTATGCTGGAATCTAGTATTGCAGATAACCATATTTCGGGCCCCGGCGAAGTCGATCAGCCTCAACCCACTTGGGGATGTTTCCTCGTGGAGGCTGGATTTACCGACCGTAGTGCCCTGTTATGGCACACGTACATTTTCTTTACATAATGTTCAAGTGTCAATTAGACAAAGAACGGTCGAAATAACTAAAATATTGCAGTAGTCAGTTCCAAGCCACTCTCAAGAAGTGGGACCTTCTCAAATCACAACGTGGCGGATTTTGAAAAAAGATTTAATGAAAAGTTATAAAATTCTTCTCACTCAAGAACTTAACTGATTTTGTCTTGAAACAACTGTAAAATCTTCTCCGATGACGCCCACGCTCGAAAATTTCGCAAATTGCGCGAAAAGTTGCAATTAGAGAACGATTCTTGTGTTAATAAAATTGAATATTTTATGAACGTTGTTCCTGCTGACTGCTTACTGAATACAATAAGAAAAAATTACAGGCTATGGCAAAGTAAAATTTGCCGAAACGAAACTTATAAATTGTACTAGTATTTCTAAAAGGTAAACCCGATCTTATGTAGTATAGGGTAATTCCTAAAAGATTTCACACATTTTTAGCATTTAACTAAACTATGTCCAATGTTATACGTTCATCTGATTTTTCTAAAAATTGCTTACATGTTGCTGTAATTAAGAATCTTAGAAAGACTTGTTCTCTGGATTTGTGTGATAAGTCTGTACTTTTAAACCTATAAATGCTCATCTGTACCAAATTTGAGTCGTATATCTTAATTTGTGGGGTAGTTATAGCATCTTATAATATTTCGCATATACATACATAGCACTATATCTACCTCGTTCTGTAGCACATTTGGTGTATAAAACTATATCACTACAAGTTGACAATTAACTTCAAATATGATTTGAAAATATTTACATATATACATACATACAAGCAATATGAAAYAAAATATTAAAAAGTCATTTTATATTTTCGAGTATATTCAACAGGAAACCCAACTTAATTTGAGGTGGATTAAACTTACAAATGTAATAAACCGACAATAATTATCTGTATATATGTACATCTAGATTACAAACAGCATTACATTTTACTTTTAGATATGATATGAAGAGCGTAATATGCTTACGAAATACAACGGCAAAATTGACAAAAAGTTCTAAAGTATTCATTTCGCATTTCCGCTTCAAAGGGGGAGATTCTTTAGCATCGAAAGGGTCCGGACCACCTCCAGGAACTAAATCAACGCCTCCAGTTCCTCCTGGTATGCCACCACCTCAAACTAAGAAGACTTTTGGTCCTCTCTCAGATCAAGATAGAATTTTTACAAATCTTTATGGTCGACATGACTGGCGATTGAAAAGTGCACTGAAACAAGGAGATTGGTATAAGACTCAAGATATATTATTGAAGGGATCAGAATGGATAATCAATGAAATAAAAGCATCTGGTTTGAGAGGTCGGGGTGGAGCAGGCTTTGCCACAGGTCTGAAATGGTCTTTCATGAATAAACCACCTGATGGTCGGCCAAAGTTTCTTGTAGTTAACGCAGACGAGGGTGAGCCAGGCACTTGTAAAGATCGTGAGATTCTACGCCATAGTCCTCACAAACTCGTGGAGGGCTGTCTTTTGGCAGGGCGGGCAATTGGTGCCCGAGCAGCTTTCATTTATATACGCGGTGAATTCTATAATGAAGCATGTAATACACAAACAGCTATTGCTGAGGCTTATAATGCCGGTTTTCTAGGTAAAAACGTCTGTGGATCCGGGTTCGACTTTGACGTTTATATGCACCGTGGAGCCGGTGCATATGTATGTGGTGAGGAAACAGCCTTGATTGAGTCTTTGGAAGGGAAAGCCGGTAAACCGCGCTTAAAGCCTCCATTCCCTGCAGATGTGGGTGTATTTGGCTGTCCTACAACTGTTAATAACGTAGAAACTATATCCGTTACGCCTACCATTTTACGAAGAGGTGCCAATTGGTTTGCTAGCTTTGGTCGAACTCGCAACTCTGGTACGAAACTTTTTACTATTTCTGGACATGTTAATAAACCTTGTAGTATCGAAGAAGAGTTATCAATGCCACTTATGGAGATCATAGATCGTCATGCTGGCGGAGTGCGCGGCGGATGGGATAATTTGTTAGCTATTATTCCAGGAGGTTCTTCTACCCCAATTGTCCCAAAGAAAGTTGTAGAAACCGTTATAATGGATTTCGATGGTCTTTTGGCTGCACAAACATCTTTAGGGACGGCGGCAATTATTGTAATGGATAAATCTACTGATATCGTAAAAGCAATTGCTCGACTTTCTGCATTTTACAAGCATGAAAGTTGCGGACAGTGCACTCCTTGCCGCGAAGGGTTGGTTTGGATAAACAAAATCATGCAACGCTTTGTTATGGGCAAAGCTAAAATGGAGGAAATTAATATGATATTGGAGGTAACCAAGCAAATTGAAGGACACACCATATGCGCATTGGCCGATGGAGCCGTTTGGCCAGTACAGGGCCTAATGCGACATTTTAGGTCAGATGTTGAAGCTCGAATAAAACAGTTTGAACAGATAACAAAAAAGAAACATTTCTCTGAAAGATGTACTCAATGATGATTTTTTTGAAATATATTTTACAACTTACATTTATTGTGATCGATAGTTTATGTACACATATCGACTTCAAATATTGTTTAACTTAATAAGTTATACTCGTATATTATCGTGGTAGGTTATTCAGATGGCTTGCAAGAATTATCAGATTATTATCTCAAACTATCGAAAATTTCACATTTTTAAATTATTATAGAAGTACCAAAAACAATTCAGGAAATGCACGAACAAGTCTAAAAAAACTTATGTATTAACTTTAGTATTTATTTAATAAAAAGAATTTTGTTCAATTTGTAATTTGTATTGCCATGCCATTTCTCTAAAGCTATTTGTGCCCAAAATAGTTAAAAACTGCTCAAAACTTTCCCTAGTCCCCATATACGATTTTACGGCTTTCGCACTTTCTGTTGATGTCAGATTCTATGAATGCGAATTACCTTAATGAAACTCAGAGAGCATCTTTTTTAGAAACGATTCTTTTATATAAGACTCAAGCAGCTCACGGTCTTTGACCAGGTATCCTCTGGGTAGCCTAGGAACATCAGTTTGAAGGCGAGCTAGGTGAGAAGGTGCCGCTGCCCAGCTGGTTGATGTCCTCGTAAAAATAAAGGCTGACATCACGCCGTCCACGAAATGCCATGGAGGGGACAGGGACAGAGACGAGTAGGTCCTTGTGGCATTTACTACAGTGGCCATATAAAGAGCGCAAGTTTAGTGTGGGATTTGTGGTGGGAGAGAGACTCCGACGCCGAGTACTGTCATTCACTCCAGTGAATGAACGTCTAGCTACAATCCGCAACAAAGCGAGGTTCTTCAACATATTCAACGATGAGGCTCACGCTCGAAATAACTAAAATATTTCAGTAGTCAGTTCCAAGAAACTCTCAAGAATTGGAACCATCTCAAGTCACAACGTCTCGGATTTTGAGAAAAGATTTAATAAAAGTTATAAAATTCTTCTCACTCAAGAACTTAACTGATTTGGTCTTGAAACAACTGTAAAATCTTCTCCGATGAGGCGCACACTTCATCTGAGTGGCGCGCTAACTAAATAAATTTGTCGATTCTGCTGCGAAGAAAATCCACAAATTATTCATGAACAACCCTTACCCACCCTAACAACCCTTGTTGACAATTAGATGTAGTTTCTGGTCTGGTGGAATCATCGGTCGTAGTTCTTTCAAAATGGTGTAACCATTACTATCAATGGAGAACGGTACAGATCGATGATAACTGATATCGACGAACTTTCTATGGCTGAAATTGGAAGAAATTGTTATTGACCATATCTGGTTCTAACACGCACGTGCAACAATAGAATTTTTACGAAAAAAGTTTGGAGACTCGATTACGTGAAGAAATTTTTGCAATGAATGGCTTCCAAGAAGTGGTGACTTAATTTGAAGCAATTGATCTTTAGCAGTAAATCTCTTCAAGCTTCAGAAGTCAATATTTAACTATGTATTCATAACCTATGACTTGATTTAGTGGAAAAACCCTCGAATATTGGGTTCATCGAATTCCTTCCTGCAAAAGAAGTCATGGATGCCATTTGAATGATGTTATATTCAGAATTTAATTGTATCAATTGTTCTTCACATTAAATAAAAAACATTTGAATTTCCTTAACAATTATTTTTTTTTTTTTGTTTTTTTTTTTACAAAATCATATTACTCTTACTGAAAACCCCTATTTCCAGCGGCGGATCCAGACTAGACTACTTGTTAGCTGTTTAAAGAAATTAAGTGGTAAGTTTTCTTACTTTAACGCAGAATTTTAATGAAATTGGTCTAGACCACATTTCCCTAATAATATATATGTACATATTTCCGATACTCTGGTTAAAATTTAACAAAATAAAACAAAATAAAATAATGAAAATAAGGAAAGTTAGCTATGACCCACAATATACATAAGTTAATATGATACCAAATTTTTTTGTAATCAATTCGATTTTTCAGAAAATATATGTTTAATTCTTATACAACATTTTATGCTTTCGCAACAAGTGGCTACAGAGTATTATAATTTAGTTCAAATAAAGGTTATTTGCAACAGAGCATATAGTTATTAATATGTATAAATGATCAGGGTGACGAAAAGAGTTCCATTCTGGTAGACTTCTGCGGTCCTCCACACATACTCTAAAATAGATAAAAACTAGAGATAACTCTGTCCACTTATCTCATAAAGTAAGTATTCTAGCAAACCTTCATTCATTATGAAAATGGGTGAAATCAAATAATTACCAGGTTCACTCCCCATATAACAGTTATATTGAAAACTACTAAATGTATGATACCTCAGAAAATAATTGCATACATACTATGTATTATAGTTTAATGATGAGAATGTTTGAAAATTAAATGAAAATTTTAAATTTCTGGTCAATATAACGCCAATAATGCCAAACTCCCATATTATTAGAAAAATTTATTTCGAATATGTTGGTCAGTGTGTGAGTTATATTTAGAAAATTACGTGGAATCATGTCCTCGAGTAAACTGACCTAACCCAAATAAAAACTATGTAGTGATTTTCGAATTTTCACCTGACATTAAACCCTTTAGTTTGGCTATTACGTGTGATATTTTACGTAGTCGTTTTGTGCTTTCTAAAACAAATTTTGGTTTAGCGCCAATCATGAATGAAACTGGTGTAACCCTAAATACATAATATGTGTTAATGATTTACCATGCTCTAGTTGACCTTCTGCTAAAACATCAAATATCTCAAGCTCTCATTTCTGGTTGACTTTATATGAGTATGAATCTATGACAAATAAAATAAATTAATAAGAAACTAAATATGATTACAAATAATACATTCACGGCTTCGTTGAATAATGAATGTTGAATTGTACGGCAACAGTTTTATACTCTTACAACAAGTGGTTTTGTTCACCGAACGGTTATTTGTATCACCTAACTAATCGACCTAGATATAGTGTTAAAAATAAATAAAAATGTTAAAGAAAACGGACCGTTACCTTGTCCTCTAATTGGTTTAATGTACATATCTCCTAAACTACTTAAGCTACAATAACCAAATTCGCTCATAGCAAATCCTATAAAAACTTCTACCGGCAATTTGAGATTGAATGAGATCGGACCCCGTTTACTCCTCCTATTACGATAATGTTAAAATCTACTTAAAGCGCGATAAATTGATAACTCTGTACGAAAGAGACATAAAATTGTACACCCAAAATACTACTAGTAAGTTTAATAGAAGCCAAGGCAAAAACTGTACGATCGGCGTAGAATCGTCCACTTTTAGGCGCAATCACATATCTCGCGATTTCAATCAATTTTGGTACATAAGATTCGGTTGATATTATCAATTTTCATTATAAAAATTAATTTAAATCCCATTTGATACTCTCACATTCCAGTATATAATTAAAGCACACTTCATTGTTGCGGGATAAAACTCTTTGAGAATTGTGCCCCAAAACTGTTCAAGTTGGTCATAATGAGATATATTAATGAAACTAAATGGGTAAGTTTTCTTAAAACCTATGTCGTTTGGCGCTGAATTAGAATGGAAAGGGTCATGCCAATGGTCTATATAAAAAATTTCGATCGTATTATGATAATTTTAGCAAACGCGAACTAAAATATTGCAATTAAAGTAATTTGCAAAGCTTTTCCATACTTGTTCAATAAAGAGTGCTGCCAAACCTGAAAGTATTTTTTCATCTGGTTGAACCGTACAATTAGCAAATTATAAAATGGTCCGGTACTCTGAACTGTTCCGTTTCTTACTTGTTTTTAAAGATTTGAATAGATCAAGTGAAATTTATAGTAATGTAATTAATGCTATTATATGTGTTCTGAACAATTATCTAACTTAAGCTTCTATATAAAGGCAAATCGGCACGTACTCTTAGCCTATGCAACGCTCGTATCCATTAATCAGATTCACGCATTTTGGTAGAACACACTTATTCATATTCCATAGATATCTGCAGCTCCCGTTACAACACCTTTTTACAGCATTTGTTCTTTCACACTGTTGTACACTTGTTATATTCATCTTTTCTCCCACAATCTGGTAAATAAAACACTCAAGCCTTTTGTATGCTCACTCAAGGAAGACGGAAAATGAGTGGCAAAAACATGTTGAATTTGCCTTCTCCACCACAAAGACAGCACTGTGGTAAGTTTGGCTTGACTTAACTACAATAGTGGATGCTGCATAGAGATGTGGTATTGTGCCAACAGTTTGTTCCTGTTTCTGAAGATGTCCGTGCGAATTAATGCGGATAACGATTTAGTGGACCCAAAAAAGAGCTACCCAGTGCATATACAAATGGCAGTGAAATGTGTGAAAAGTCAATGTTGCTTATAAAAAGTTAATTGCCAGAAAGCGGAAGCCACTCAAACCTCAAATGTAGTATGATAAATATCAAAAACACCCCATCACACAGATGGATAACCAAAGCTATTACTTCGCCTTTATGCCGGATATACAAGCCATAAAGTGATTATGTGTGTCAGTTGGAGAGAAAATACTTATTTGCCCTGCAATGTAAAGGCGTAAAACGCTTGTTTGGAGAATAAAGAGAAAGCGTCGACCCAAAACGTAAAATGCATATGCTTTCGAAAATCCGAATTTTTTGAATTCATATACTTATCGGAATACTTACACGCTTTAATAAATACATAAATTATATTTATTATCATTATATGTACTCAGTTTCGTAATGGAACAGAATCATTTGGAAATTATCGTCTAATAGTTGAAGATGTCAGTTCAAAGTCTTGACAAGTACATAAAGTGTTAACTAAGTGGGTAATTTCAAGAAATGTTATAAATGTTAAAGAAAATTAATATTACCGAGTTTTTAATTCAATCGATATAACTTCAATAATACTTCATAGTCCATACTGCACGAGCAATTTCTGTGCGGTTCACTTCGTAAAGCGACACACACAAAGATGTCCTGAAATCGACAAGGATAGTGCTGCTATGCCTGGGAAATAAAGCATAACGTGTTCAAACTGAAAAAAAACCATATTATTGTAATCGCAAAAAAAAATTCGATTTAAGAACATGTGTCCTGTAATCATATAAAACTTAAATACAAAAAAATTTTGAATAAATAAACATCAAATATTTTTCATTGAAATATATAAGTAAATGCACATACAAATGTGCAGTCTCAAAATATTTTACATAATAATAAACTTACTTACTATCTATAAACAAATATCATTTGTGAATCGCACTTTAAAAATACATTCACATCGAATTTTTTCACAAACAAAAAGAGTTTAACGGATTCCAGTAACTATTTTTGTTAAAGGATACTCCCAAATTAAATGCCATTAAAGTGATCTTTGTGAAAAACGCTACAAATTCCCACCGACGCTTTTTACGTTTTGTGAAACATGCTGTTATCTTTCATATCAAAATGTATACTCAAATAATTTGATTGATCTTCATGTTTTTAAATACCAATTGAAGAGAAGTTAAATTTTTTGTCTCTTTAAGTGCAAGGCATTATTTTAGTGTAACGCATATTTAGACACGTTTTTATATAAGTAATACTTGTACATCCCACTTTTTAAAACAACAGAAGGATCATAATTTTTATTATTACTATAACTTATTGATTCAAAGTCCTAAAACGTGAATTATATTAATACAGATATGGTTTTATGAAAGCATTCTGAGGCATACATTTTATTATATTTTTATATTTCATATTGCCGTAAGAACATCAAATTCTTCGGGGCATAAAAGTTAAGAATTTTTCACTTATACAACAACGAAATACTAATCCTTTTTGAACGAATTTTACAATTTTAGCCTATAACATGTCAATGGCTAACCAATATCGGATACCACAAGCTTCTCCAATACTTGAAGTTAAATTTCTCCCTGCCGCGACAATTTTATCTGATAAGTTCTTTGCCTCTTTAATCAAGAGTTATGTATATGTACGAAACAATTCACCTATCCTCTACATAACACATGAAAATTCTGATTTCTGTTCGCAAATTTAAATTTGAAGTAGGTAGTTATTTTAGGATGCTAATGAATACATGAATTGGTGATCCCAAAATATAATATATTATATTATGACATAAATTTGTAATAATGTTTTGAACAAATAAATTACTTAATAAAATATTTTTATCATCCGAAGAAATGAATACGACATTTAGTAATAAGCAACTGAATAACATTTGGATACAGTGACCAAAACTAAATATACAGTAAGTGATGATAATTGAATAATAATGGAATTAGGGTGGAGATCAGAAAATAAAATATTATTTAACACAGTACAACAGATACCTTTCGCAGGAGCAAGAACGTAAAATGAAAAGACAGTCTACAACGGTATTGTTTCCGTACATAATAAAGAAAGGAAGAGAGAAGAATGAGGCATTTATTGAATTTCTACGATTTGCGACTTATGTCTTTAATAACATTTTTGACGATCATTGCTGCGCAAAATCAAATATTACGTAAGTACCTAGTAGTGTATAATGAAATTTAAAAATATTTTTAAAATATCAAGTAATAGATTTGTTCACTTGGATTATCACGCATATATTTATATTTCGAAAGTGAAACTAAACAATTAAAAAGGAAGATCTAATTTCGACGTCTCGATGCCTCTGTATCCAATAATAAATCTTCACGTTAGAATTATTACGTTATTATATGATTTTAGTTCCTGTAATAATATTAAATTACACTGAAAAATGTAGGTTTGGTTTCAGATTAAGCCAAGGTTGCTGTACATATTTTGTTCATAATGAAATAGTTTATTAAAAGTTTCATTGCAACACTCTATTCACAGAAATACGTTAAGTGTTTAATCGACGAACTTAAGTACTTGAAAAATCATTTAACTATTTGAATTCTGTTAAATCCCAGAACTTCCCTTAAGGTCATGGGAGAAGTAGTTTCGCCGCTGATTCTTAATTGCTCCAACAACCACATGAGAACTTCAGGCTTCAGGCATTTGCTTTGCGGCAATCAATTTTCAATAGCTCTGCATTCCTTTACATATATGGTACATAAACACGTATATATATGTAAATGTATATGTAGTTATAAATAAACGCATGCTTCAAATGTGTGCAGTGTACACGAATCGTACCTATGTATAAACTTACTGCAGTGAAGATTTCTGCTGTTCAGCACGTTCGTTCGCATTTCAGTAACCACTTAGCCGCAATGTCAGTGTAGTTGAATGGAATTGCAATTTGACAAGGGCAGCAGAGTAAATAGACGCAAGTGAAGCGTCAAAAAGCACGGTGATGGTCACGAGAAAAAGGATCTCATTATATACAATGCAAGAAGGTGCATGCCTGTGTTGCTTATATAATTTCTAAAACTGCACACTTTGTATGTCCGGAGCCATTTAGACAAACGCAGTAAGAGCGAGTGTCCTCATTACATAAATCCTATATTATTATCAATGTCATTAATATTCTGAAAAGTTCGAAATAAAGAGATATCCCTTTGGCCTTCATTATTTTGCTTCATACCAATTTAGTGCACGCATTACGAAGCCAAACGCATAGCAAAAATACTTACAGTACGTATGATGCATCAGGACATTTTTATGTGTGTATGTGCCAATTCGAGCTTTTTTACTGTGATAAACCATTTTCATTCCACTGTAGTAAAGTGAAAAAGCATTTTTCTGGATACACGATTTATGTGGCCCATAGTGCCAAATTCAGCTTTGACTCACATATCGTCCATGTGCCAACATTGTGGTTTACGCTGTAACACATTCACCGCTTTAACGAATAACATGTCATGTTCAAGCTGCTGACCGCCCTAAAGCTGTATGCGTATGCAGAATAGATTCCAAAGCATACCAATGCAAGGATTACATTGCATTACATTGGGGGAGGCACTATGAGCAGGCAAGCAAGTTTTGAACATCAAATGGTCACACGCCAGTTTTATAAGGCATTTCAGAATAACTGATTGGTCTTTATGACAAAGGTTTTCTATCTCAGAAAAACTCTGGGTACATATGTAGGTTTCCCAGCAATTTCACATTTGTTATGATTTTTTAATTTTAATAACGTGTTCATTCTTAATTCCACTATTCTGTCATTTGAATATAAAAAATAGTATGAAAAATAAGTTCTACGTAAAATTTGACCATATGAATACACAATTTTTTTTTTCTTATAATTCATCCAAAAGTTCGATTCATAACAAAAATAGTTTCCTTTTTTCGCTTTTTAAGAATTCACTCATAAAGATTACATGGACCTTTTTTTTATTATCCATGAACTGAATAAATGGAGTAAAATTTGATAAATCTGTATGATGATATTACTGTTATATCGCAATCAAGTATGTTAATTTGATTTTAGTGTTTTTCAACTAAAACTAATCGAGATAAATAGATATACCTTGATAAATATTTAGATACATTGATGAATCTTGACACACGTAATCCTTGGCACTCAAGGTGAGTTGGTGTTGCATATGGGCGGAATTGGACCATCTCCACACCCACAAAACGATTCTATAATAAAGCGTAATAACTAAGTAGTACATATGTACGAGTATCTGCCAAACCACTTATGTTAAATCAATTAATCTTCTCAGGACAAATCTTTTCAGCACCCTCTTCGAAAATATAAAAATAGGTGAAATGGGATTATAACCCCGCAGAGGCATCATATAACTGTTTTGTTGAAAGCTACGAATAATTCAATAACTCGATAAATGAAAGTATAGAGGCACTAAAACATAAAGCCGAGGTGATGGAAGCCAAAATTAGACAATGACGGTGGCACTGGCCATATTGACGAATTTCAATTAAATCATTTTACCATGATAAGTGAAGTCGCACAACAACCAAACCTACTTTTCATTTAACATAATTTTAAATTTTGTCTGATTCTTTCATTTTCCTGTATACAATTTAGCAGCTGGAATGAATGTATCGTATAAGGATACAACTGGCAACGAATAATTCCTTTAAGGTGTGCCGCCTTATGACCAAAAATCTTATGTCAGGAATGGGTTGAATCAATACCTAATACAAGGACTTTCGAACTATTAGTTGACTTTATACCTCATATATCAGCCAATATGTGAGCTATCTCAATGAAATGGGGAGAACGTTTTTTTTCAATAATAATATAACGTTGGATAAAATCGGATGAAAATTTGCTCTAGCCTCCATATAACTATATCAGGAATTTTAATGAAATCTAAAGAGCATATTTTTCTGCAAATAATGTGCGGTAATGCCAAAAAGGGATTAAGTATGTTCAATACTACCTCTATATTTCATATAGATATCGGTCAATATGTATGATACTGTCAAAATTAACTGAACGCATCATATTGGTTGCACTATAGTTTAATACCGGAGATGTGCCCAAAAAATAAGGTGACATTTGAATTTAAAATGCGCGCGTAGAAGAATTATATTTTTTCAGGTTGGTAGTACCGTCAGTCACATTTATGTCAAATTTCATGTCAAAATATTCATTAGTGTTTGAGATACGTGTCGTTTTGTGAGCTGCTAAAGTGTAGTGAGTTCCAAGCCGGCCGTGAACGTGTCGAAGACAAAAACCGTCCAGGGCGACTATCAACCTCAACCGACGAAGCTCACGTTCAACAAATCAAATATTTGGTGTTAAAAAACCGTCGATTAACAATTAGAGACCTTGCTGATGAAGTTAGCATATCCATAGGCTCAGCCAATACCATTTTGAAGGATGTTTTGGGCCTCAAGCGCGTCGAATCTCGACTGGTACCGATAACATTGAATTTTTTGTTGAAGTATGTGAAACGATGCTTTCCGACTACCAGGGTGTCATAAAACGTATTATAACTGGCGATGAGATTGGATCTATGCTTACGACCCCGAAACAACCGATCAATCGAGCGAATATCGTGCCAAAAGAGAGCCGATACCAAAAAAAATCGCGCCAAGTCGCTCAAAAATCAAGATCATGTTGACTGATTTCTTCGATTGTTGTGGTGTCAAATAGTCAACAAGGAATATTATTTGAACATTATGCGTCGTTAGCGTAACTCTATCCGCCTAAAAAGGCCGGAATTGTGGAAAGACAATTCTTGGTTTTTTACCACGATAATGAACCCATCCCATACTGCCCTCGTAATTCGTGATCATTTCGCCAAAAACTCAACCCATATTGTTCCGCAACCATCGTATTCACCTGATCTGGCGCCGTGCGACTTCTGGCTGTTCACCAAGCTCAAAAGACCGCTCCGGGGACACCGTTTTTATACGATAGAGGAGATTCAAGCCGCAGCGAAGACGGAACTGAGGGCCATCCCGGAAAGTGACTACAACCAGTGTTTCGAAGATTGGAAAATCCGTAGGCATAAGAGAGGAGGAGGAGGGGATTACTTTGAAGGGGATGAAATTGGAAGAATAAATAAAGAATTTTCAAAATAAATACAATGTCACCTTATTTTTTGTGGAATTGACCTACGAATTCCCAAACTCCCATTCAATGATACTTAGTAAGCTCCTGCGTTGAAGCTAAATTCGGTCAACAATATTGCGTACTCTTCCAGAGAATAGTGGGTCAGGGACGCAGAGATTCGCATCTATACGGTTGGGTATAAACTAGAAAATTGAGTGGAAGGTCATAACTTTTCAGCAAAATTGGATAACAAAATTATCTTCCTTTTTCCAGAGCACTGGAGTGTCATCCAAACGGAGATAGTGAAAAAATGCCTTGATTTATTCATATTTCACGGTAAACCTGCAATAGTTTCCAAGCCATAATTATCAGATGTCAGAATAGGCACCACCACGCAATTAAACTTGGAAAAAGACAAAATTTATATTTTGTCGACACTTGATATATAATCGACGAATATATAATAAATTTAGCGGTGCAGTCAATCCTTAACTAGCTCAGCAATCGGGCAAACGTGAATAAATGGAATGAGCGTCGCACATGCCGACTATTAAGAACTTTAGTAGGGGTGCTAACAGGTCACTATATAATTAGCAAACATGCCAGCAGACTATGTGCATTAGTGATGAGCGATATTTCACTACCGGTGATTTTTTCACTGTAATTGAAAAATCGCGTATCGCAACTGCGATCACATTTTATAAATAGCAGTTCGCTTCTATGTTTCTATTTCGATAGCAGTTCGAAACTGTGAATTGCAATTGCGATAGCAGTTCACAATAAACTTTCTTCAGGGTATTGTATGTACATATATATGAGCATTTGCTATTTTCGTTATAGCGGTTTGAAGTTTGAGTGTAGCGTTTGTAATTTTTAAAGGCGGCAAACTTGACTTGAGTTACAGGACCAAAAAAAATAAAAAATTGCCGCCAATAACGACAAAAGGTTTCCATCGTTCCCACGGCAGTCGGGTCTTCATTTGAATAGCAATCACTGAAATCACAGATATCAAAAAATCGCAATATCGCTCATCTCTAATGTGTATGCAATAATTAACAAACCATATGCCGGGCATGACTGTCAAAATACTTGAAAGTATATGTAGAATATTCATAAAAAGGCTCGAAAATATGTTATGGAATGTGTGAATGTACCTGAGCAATTATTGCAATCTTTCCAGACTTTTCTTTATCCTATAAGATCTGGCAATCCTCAAATTTACTCAACAACTTGTTCCTACGCAATTTTATGAATATGACATTTACCGTATAAAGCCTGGAAAGAATATCACAAACGTTATATGTAATGCGTAGAAGCAAGTTAATTCATTAATATTAATATTAAAGTATAAAATATCCAATATCACATGTTCACTTAATTTTGCTAAGATATTTTACATATTGAATTATAAGTCGTGACCCGATTTTACCCAATTTTTATAAACAGGCGCATTGTTATAGGTTATCCTATATGCTATATTTCACAGATTGACCAATATTTTCAACAAAAAGTCAACCATGGGAACTGAGGTATATATGTATGTCGGTCTAAAACGTTATGGTTAATTTTAAACATTTTTTAAATGTGAGGTAACCTACCTCAAAGACACTATTTGTGCCGATAGCGATAACGTTGGTACAAATTGGGACAGGTGTTTTTTGTAACTCCAGGGAGGTTATTTATTTATTACTATTTTTGCGATCTAGGCGTAGGTTACAATTCACAATTTAAGTAATTTATAAAAGATGTGTTTTGCTTATATCTAAGGTTTGGAAAAATTTATAAAGACGTGTTTTAAAAACAGCAATATCAGCGCAGTTTCCGGGGCATTACTACATCTTATGTTAAACGCAATTTTCATGATATGGGAACATCCTCGTTCTTGCATCTATCCTTTCATTTAAAATTAATCTCATTCATCTATTTTGTAGTTTCTGACGTATATTTTTTTTTGTGCGTGATACTGTGAACAAAATATTTAGATCTTTTTGTAAATTCAATTTGTTTTGCTTTGTACAGTAAATTCTATATGTTCATCGAATTTAACAAACTTAATGCCGATATATTTTATAGATTTTTCAGGATAGTATCGCACTCGTTTGTATTTCCAATTTATAAACACATACATACATAAATGCATTTTTGCAACCGAAAGTTAAATCTAAATTTTATGGCAATAGATACTTACAATATCGAAGAAAGTTCGATGGGATTGGAGTGACCCTGCTAAACCATCGCTGCTTAAGTAAATTGCTTGCTGTTCTTTCAACATGTTCGAACTTTCTAATTTTTTAAATTAAAACCGTGGTTGGCAAAATTTGTAAGCAAAAGAAATATTCACCTTGAAGACGTCACACATTTCAATTTTGGATGAACMCGTGTAGCTTTTTATACTCTTGCAACCTTTTGCTACAGAGTATAATAGTTTTGTTCACCTAACGGTTGTATGTATCACCTAACTAACTAAATGAGATAGATATTGGGTTATATATTATATATATAAATGATCAGGGTTACGAGAAATGTTGAAATCCGAGTGACTGTCAGCCCGCCCATCCGTGCAAGCTGTAACTTGAGTAAAAATTGCGTTATGTTGATGAAACTTGGTAAGCGGGTTCCTTAGTACAAAACAAATTACGAGTTCGTAGATGGACCATTAATGGGACCACTGCCACGTGCACAAATCGCCGTTAACCGAAAACTGATAAAGTAGTAAGGGGTAACTTCGGGGAAAAATTTTTAAAAAATAGGCGTGGCCCCGCCTTCCAATAAGTTTAATGTACATATCCCCTAAACTACTTAAGCTACAATAACCAATGCGCCAGAAACATTAAATTTTATCTCCGAGATGGTATAAGAAGGCTTTATTGGAGCCGGTGTAAAAATTGAACGATGGGTGTGGCAGCGCCTACTTTTTTGTTATATCACATATCTCGGAACCGGAACGACAGTACAACCCAGTACGAGGTATTTTTCTCACATTCCTATGTCAAAGTGTGAAAATGGGCGAAATCGGACTTCAACGTACATATATTTCCCATATAACAGAATTTTAATATTGGTTTTTTCACTTTTTAAAAAAGTATGTAACCTTATGATCAAACATTGTCCAAATCCAAACAAAACTGTTCAAGTACCGAATATGTGGTCTCCAGTGTCTATATAATATACATATATAATTTAAATACCGGTAAATGTGAGATATATACAAGTGAAATTCAGACAGAAACGTTTTCGGACAATAGTATTTCTGTATATGAAAAATAGGTTGAATCGGCTCAATACATCCCTGAGCTCCCATATACCTAGAGTTACCATATTCCCTTATTTGTCAGGGAATTCCCTGATTTTCGCGAAAAATGCACTGTTTCCCTGGTTTCTTGGCGAGTGCGTGGAAAAAAGTGAGCATCACAGCGTTTTAATCTACTTGGACGTTTTGAATTTGCGCGCCACGCGTAGGGTGCATTTGCATGAAACATATCATTCATGGTTGCGTTCCAAAACTCGACCGAGTTCAACTCACGCGGTTTTTTTCGGTATAAAATTCCTGCGCGAAGAATGTGGGAACATTCGAGAAAAAATTTTCATGGTTTATCGAGAATCGTTGGGCTATTTATTGAAGTGGACTGTATCACTTTCCGAATTCAAAACATTTCGTTGGTTGCAATTTTCATCTGAGCCTGAATCAAAAATGAAATAGGAACAAGTTGTTGAGACGATTCAGTTCATATTGACGGTAACAAATTGATCGATAAATTGGCAAATTTGAATGCGTTTTTGAAATCGAAAAAAGAGGACCGAGAGCGAGCAGTTAATGACCAGCTGTTTCAATACTTCAAAGTTAATAAGAACGCTGAGTCGTTTTCCGAAATATTGATAATAGCTCAGTATTTCTTGTCTATCCCTGGTCACAACGCAAATTGCGAGCGTATTTTGGGTACATATGCAACGGAACTGATTTTGACTGAAACCGATATGGACCGAGAGAMCGAGCAGTTAATGACCAGCTGTTTCAATACTTCAAAGTTAATAAGAACGCTGAGTCGTTTTCCGAAATATTGATAATAGCTCAGTATTTCTTGTCTATCCCTGGTCACAACGCAAATTGCGAGCGTATTTTGGGTACATATGCAACGGAACTGATTTTGACTGAAACCGATATGGTAACCCTGCATAAACCTAATATAAAAATTTGCAAACTTCCAGGTGACTTAAGGGGTTATAATATATATATATATTAGGTCTACAACTTTGCTTTCGTCGTTTTCCAATAGATGTCCCTAGGGTCAAGCTCTGGTCGATTAAATCGTTTTATATTGATCTTGGACATTTGTATCGACATTAACCCAACAAAATATTTGTAGAGATCTGTTTGCATCATAAACTTATTCTCAACTGAAAATGTCCCTTTTTGAGYCGAATTCTCGACATTTGCGGGAAATTTTGTTTTAAAATACTTTACTTTTTTAATTCCAAGAAAAGTGCTGCTGAGGAATCGTCCACGCTTTACTGAGGCTGACGCATACATAGATAATACTATTACTCTACTACTACCACCTATGATTTCTATTAGGTATTAACAAAATATAGAATTTTTGTAAAGCAACTTGTGTTAGTTTACAAAAAAGTGGATCATAAAACATTTCGTGAGTTAATTAAGCGTTGCTTTTTGAGGGAATAAGGGAAAACACTTTTGGACCGCTTTTATACAATAAAGCATTAAATTTCCAAAAAAAAAATCCCTATATATATGCATAGGGAAAAAACGAAGGAAAATTGATGTTTTACGGTTACCACCATATTTCTTAACTGGATTTTCCGAAATTAAAACACCAAACACAACGTTAAAGTAAAGTTAAATCCAGTAATTAATCCAAAGAAAAAGCAAAATAAAATGTTTTGACAAAATGGCGGTTTTAAAAATAACTCGATTTTTTACCAAAATGTCGGACTTAAATAGTTCATTAAAAATAAATGGAAAACAATCTTTGATAAAATACTAAAAAATATTTAAAAAGCTCGTGTTATTTGGGACTAATGGGCTTTCGAATAATATTGGTCGCCGACTTTTAAAACACCATTTTGAGAAAAAAGTTTTTTTCTAAAAAGCCTTTTCAAATTTGCGTGGAACTTCGAAAATATTCACCGTAACGATATGAAATTATCTGTGTGTATTCGTAAAAATACATACATATGTATCGTCACCTAAAATTTAAGTATCATATTTTATAGCTAAATGCATCACCTATTTCAAAATCGCAATCAAACCACGTCGTTTCAAATTTGGTACTTTCAGTAAGGATCTGATTGGATTTATAAACAATTTAAACTGCATACGTTCCTAGACTTAACTAACTTCAGTGTATCTTAGCTTTATTTACATGTATTACAATCTTTACATTTTTTTCTGAAATAAAATGGCAAATATCTAGATTATATTTCTGTTACTTTAAATTATTTGAACCTGCCACTGATAAAGTAAATACCACACAAACCACTAAAGATGAATCATTCAAACTAAATGAAGTGCGTCAACTCACTAAATAAATATGTCAGAAGCTTTCAATTTCACCAACAACGTTGAACTAAAGATGTGGCTCCACTCACTTTAATGTGAAATTTCAAATCTCAGGAACTAAGATTTTGCACAAATTATGGCTTTAAGGTGATCATATCCCTATTACTAGCTAAAATATTTGTTTGCTACTAGTGTACTTTAAAGTAAAAAATGTATAAAATCAGGTTAATAATTCTTCTCGCCCCATACCGTATATATTAGTATAAAATATTCTTAGCAAAACTAATAAATTTCATGTAGTACATAGCTCCCAAACCACTAAACATAGTTCAATTAAATTTGCTCAGGGAAAATCTTTTCAGCACCTCCTTCGGAAGTTTGAAAAATGCTCAAATCGGATAACAGTTACGTTGAAAATTACTAAAAGTGCGATAACTTAGTAAATAAATCCATCAGAAGTATTAAATTTCACAATTTATATATGTATGTATATGATGCACAATCAATTTCATCCTAGTTGGTAGCATTGCCTTTTATTTACATGTTAAATTCTAAAGGTTCCGATTGATTTAAGACTTTCTAGCTGACTTTAAGCAGTTGATTAGTCCTCATAAATCTCATTGGAGTGAAATAGGTTGATTGATTGTTCCTAAATAAGATACGCTTTCATAGAATAATGAGTGTTGAGCCCTTTCGCATGAGTTTTATACTTTTGCAACATGTTGCTACAGAGTATATTAATTTTGTTCACCGAATGGTTGTAGTATGTATCACCTAAAACTAACCGTGATAGACATAGGTTTTTGTTCATAAATTATCAGGATAATGATACGAGTTTAAAATCCGTGTCATAGCAAAGATCAACACTACAATATGATATGACACTGTTATTTGGTACAACGAATTGAATTAAGTACGGTCTAGACCTTGGTATAAATCTCATATCCTCAATATAATTAAATACCATCTTGTTTAATATACATTCCGATCTTAGCCCTTCCAGGTGTGTTTTGGGAAATAGGTGGTCTAATGCCCTTGTTTTTCCTTTTATTTGTATAGCAACTTTGGCTCGGCCATTGATAAATACTAGAGTTAACAGCGATTTCAACTCCACAGCTATGGAAAAAATCGGCTCAATATTATCTTTATCGTCAGCGTCTATAGGAGTAGGGACCACTGTAACAACGTCAACAACATTCACCGAATCATCGCTTTACAGCAATTCGCAGAAGATACCCATTACTAGGAGTATAATATCAAACGGCGTGATAGATGAAGGCAAAGCTAGCACAAGTACAATGGGCAGTACGAACTCTAATTTCTCGATTTCATCGTCAACAACTAAATTGAATTCATTTACAAGCACCAGCAAACTACCGTTCGATTATACACTAAACAAGAAATGGACCAGCTCGGGTAAGTTCGTGAAGTCAAAACGATTTTATTTCAAAATTATAGATATACTACTAGTGATGAGCGTTATTTCGCTACCGGTGATTTTTTCACTGTAATTGAAAAATTGCATATCGCAACTGCGATCACATTTTATAAATAGCAGTTCGCTTCTATGTTTCTATTTCGATAGCAGTTCGATACTGTGAATTGCGATTGCGATAGTAGTTCACAATAAACCTTCTTCAGGGCATTTTTCGTCATACTCGTAGCAGTTTGAAGTTTGAGTGTAACGTTCTTATAATTTTTAATAATGGCAGGAAATGTATCAAGGAAAGGAAGTGAAGTACGAGTATGGCAGATGTTTTAAGTGATAGAGGAAATATATGCAAAATGCAATATTTGAAAGTTAAAAATTTCAAATAAAACATCTTTAACAAATTAAAAACGACACGTGACATCCTACAGTGGTCATTGGTTTTCCTTTGAAAATATTAAAAGCGGGTACTCTAAAGAAACGAATGATCAATCACACTAATGGTAATTCTTTGTAAGAGATACGTGAAACCGTCATACCAACAAATAATACAAATGAACTATACAATACGCCCCAAGTGTCAAGTAGCCGAACCACGAAAATGTGGTGAAAAGAAAGGCGGAAAAACTTGACTTGAGTTACAGAACCCAAAAGAAAATTTGCCGACAATAACGACAAAACTTTTCCAACGTTCCCACGGCAGTCGGGTCTAGGTAATTGGAACGGACCAGGACTTTTATTCGGCCAAACACTGTCAAATCGCACAATGTGCCGCTACTTAGTTGCGACCGCAATAGCAATATCAAATCACAGTGATTTAAAAATAGAAATCACTGAAATCACAGATGTCAAAAAAGCTCATCTCTAGTTTCTACAAATAGTAATCGAATTGTTGTTTTTGTGCTTATGAAAGCAGACAATTATAAACATTTATTCAAATTAATATCCTTGAATAAAAATTTTAAGTTCAGATAATCTTAACGCGGAAAATATTTTCATTAAATAATAATATCTACTACACAAGCAATACAGATTTACAGAAATCGGTTATAGGCAAAGCTGTGGACAAATATTTCATTAAAATTCCATCGGAGGACTAACATATCAATTCAATCACAAGTTTACGTTTCTATCGTCCTTGTTATCCTTAACTGGTACAAAATAATCAAATTGTGCAGAAACTATTGTGAAATTATACGCTTAAGGAAATTATTAAACTACTAGATTGTTGCTAAATATATAGGGAACAATGCATAAACTTATAAGTAAATACATCCAACAGTCATACATTATGAGTAAATTAATTTGCAAACAATATCATGTTGCTCCCCTTTTCTTGTGGTCCTCGATTGCTTTATAGACCCACTGTCAGATGTCGCTATTGGCAACAAAATTTGTTGGTGTGATTGTGAAAATTCCCAAGTTTTAGTTAGACATTTTTACATATGTTCCAGTCCAAACTTTTTCATTGACAATTCAAGAATTTAAACGGTTAATATATAGTATTTCGTTTTTCTACAATTCTATGATGAATCTAATTAATAATTTAAATAATTTTTCTCCAACAGACGCTATTAGCTTTCGAGCTTCATCTCCGATGGTCCCAGAAACGTCGATGGCGGCTACACTGGCGGATAGATCGCGAACCTTTCGCAACAAACATCATCACGAACATCATTGGGGTCCATTTTTTGAAGAACCTCTCAACTCAACAGCGTCAGGAGAAAATGTCGTCTCTACTGCGCATTTATATACGGAAGCTGTACTTAATTGCAGGGTGGGGATGCTAAAAGATAAAACAGTAAGTGTCAATACAGCTGCCTATTTAATTGCTTATTAATTCCAAATATAACTAGCATCAGATGTACATATGTTGCCACAGAGTTAGTTAGTTAATAGTTTTTTTCACCCAACGGTTGTTTATATCAACCATAAAGAATTGAGTTATATATGAGATGAACCGAGTTGAAATTCGATTGACTGTCTCTCTGTCAGCCCGTCCGTTCGTGCAAGCGATAACTTGAGTTGAGTTCGTACAAGGGAGCAATCGGATCACTACCACGCCTACAAAACGATATTAATAAAAATGACATAACTAAGCACT
Source organism: Bactrocera latifrons (assembly GCF_001853355.1). NCBI lineage: Eukaryota > Metazoa > Arthropoda > Insecta > Diptera > Tephritidae > Bactrocera > Bactrocera latifrons. Next base: position 60,396 of record NW_017536719.1, on the reverse strand, counting down.
AAACTGAGATATAGAACTGTAACTTCTCCCAAGAGGCCGCAGTACCAAGAGACACCTGTGGGTTGAAATGTTTTAAAAAGTGGGTGTGGCCCTGCCCCTTATGAGTGCCACATCTCAGAACCTACCCAATCGATATCGACCAAATTTTTTTATATAATACTACCATGGCTTTCCTATGTTCCAACGTGAAAACAGACCAAATCGGACTGTCTCCACGCCTTCTTCCCATATAACCCATATTAAATTCTATCTGATTCTTTCACTTTTCAAAATGCAGTTAAAGCACCAATAAATGTATCGAGATACAAATTTGCCAGAATAGTAGGCCGCTTCAAGTAGGTCACTTCATGACCCAAGAGTGTCCCAATCGGACCAAAATTATTGAAGTCCCGAGATACCGAATATGTGGATCAAGGTTGCAAGTGCATATAACTTACAAACACTCAAAATTATTCCTTCCTTACGTGTTTCCAATATTTTTCATAAAAAAAATTAAATATTTTATTCAAACTTTTTATTAATAAAGATACTTTTTTTGCAAAGATTTTGTAAAAACTTCAAAAGAAAATATTCAAAACGCGGCCATTACGATATAATTTCCGACAGTCGCTCGAAAAAGATGCCATCGCGTCAACAGCAGGACTTCTTACATGATCTTCAAACGTGGAAAGAAACAAGTAAGAAAAGTTCGAGTGTAACCGAACATCTCATACTCTTACATCAGGGAAATACCTTCAGGCAAAACTTTATTTCACAAATGTTGTGAAAGAATTCAATCACGAAATAGTATATATGGGTTTGGGTAATTCGTGGACAAATTTCATATATTTTTGGCATTAAACCATAGTATATGACGTCCCGTTTCTGGAAAAGTTGTAGTCCATTTTCGACAACTTTTGGTCGTACGTAAAGTATGCGTTGTTTTTTTCTGAATTCCCCCATTTTCATACTGCTATATAATGCCATACTCATTTTCTTAAATATCTGGATCACGGTGAACTCTTGCTCCTGCAATTCCTATAGAAAATTAAAATTACTATTATTATTAATTAATTTAATTTCATGCTTAGTTCTGACATTTTATACCAAAACTTTTTACCAAGAAAACGTGTATGAAGTGTCATTGCAATATCTTAATTTACACTCATGTTCCTCTCGCTCTCGTCGTCCTGATCATTTATATATATTGTATATATAATATGTAATTATATATCAAGCGTTTGATGAACAAGTTATATTCCGTAGTAACATCTCGCAAAATATAAAGATGCTCTCTGGGTTTCATTAAGGTATCACAGATATAATCAAATAATTACCACTTTTGTTGTACTACTAATAATGATATTTTTTTTTCAAACCAACCGCATTTTGGTTGTAGGATTGGATTTCAATATTATTGGTATCAAGTCAGTCCGTAAAGAGAATTGTTGTCAAATTTCAACACGTTTTTCGTATTATGGTTTACAACTCTGTGTCAGTGGGGTTGACTAGAGCATAAGAAAATTTCAACTACCACCAAGCAGTTGTACAGTGCGCGAATTAATTATTAGGCCAAACGTTTTTCGCTAACTTTAAGGAATGCAATTTTTTTCAAGATATACTTAATATTTTGGAATTCACGTTACGGTTCAAAGAATGGTTGTAATGTTTTTATTTATTTTTAGCTTTTAATTAATATTAATTTGGTTTCAGTTTGATAATACTATATATGTGACCTGGTCTACGGAAAGGGGGCTTAGGTGTCAAAAAATCTTAGTTGATTCCAATGGAAGATGAGATGCTTTCTCACGTGATAAAATTAAAAAAGTCATAAACTAGTTTTCGCACGTTAGCTCCCTTTTCGTAGACAAGGTCACGTATATGTTTTCTTTGCAAGTTTTTGAAATTTAAGTACGATTTTTTTATTATGGAACATATACCAAATTACAAGGACCTAATTAAATTTTGATACAAATAAAGACAAATCTAAATCAGGGGACCGGAGCAGCAAAGGACACCTGTTAACTGAAAGTTTTGAAGAAGTATTCGTGATCCCGCTCTTTAGTAGGTTTAATGTACCGCTATAGCTGCAATATAATCATTCGCTTAGAACAATTCTCTCAAGAACTATTACTAACACTGCGAAAACGAATGATAACTATGGCAGAGACATTAAATGGTATGAGAGGGCTTTAAACCAATGAGAGTGGTACCCTCCACTTTTAGATAAAATCACATTTTTTAGAAGCTGCTGATCCGATTTTACCCAGTTCGGTACTAACATTCCTACTTTACAGGCGAAATAGGACAACAACCATAAAACAAACATATACAAGGGGCGTTCCAAAGTAAACAGGACTTAAAAAAACAGGACAAATGGTTTTTTCGGCAAAATCAATTTATTTTATTCAAAATATCTCCTTCTGATTCAATACGGCATTTGCATGAATTTAAACAACGATTTCGGTGGTTTTTGATGAATTCACGCACAGTTTCGATAGAATATCCGGTGATCACGGATTTTGATTGGCCCACATGTTGAGCGTCAGAACGGGATACGGGATAGGTAATCATCTGCATAAACTTGTTTCATCAATTGAAACGATTCGGTAAAAGTTTTACCAATTTTAGAACAAAATTTAATGTTGGCTCTTTGCTCGAAGCTCACTTTGACACACAGCCATTTTCAAAATTTCATATAAATTATTACCACATTATCTGCCAACATTTGAGGTAAATATGTATATGAAAATGAGAGAGCGTGTTTTACTGATAACAGTGTATCTTATAATATGTAAGATATACATACGGATATTCAGATGACGTTACTCCATATGATAAGTGACTGTACCTTGATGAATCTCCGGGAACATTTGTTAGTATGTGGCATATGCATAGAAGGTAGTTTTAGCAAATATAGACAAAACCGGGTCGATAATATCCTCTACTCTCATATTCTAAATATGTACGTACCATTTTTCTAACAAAACGTTTGATGAATGTGTCAATGTGTGCGTTATATAATATATTTGATTATTATATATATAAAATACATTACGGTGATTCAAAAAAAATATTTTTTTTTTCGTTTAGTACTCTGAAAAATAGGTTCCTAGACACCTCTCAAACTTTTCAAAGTGACGTTCGAGTTTAAATTGGTTCACAAAGCTTAAGGGGTTATACACACTTATTTAAAAAAAAAAACATTTTTTTTGCAAAGATCGATTTTTTTTAATAATTGAACACTGTTGATACGTGTATATAAGTTTAAAGTTGTTAAGTTTAAGTTGTTAAGTTTAAGTTTTCAGTGTAAAATGTGCCCATTTGTTTTCACTACAGCTGTTGTGCCGATACACTTTTTTTCTTACACGCTTTGTGGTAAGCACGACAAATAGGTGACGGTTCATCTGCAATCAAATAAAARAACAGTTCCTGTATTTTTGTGGTTCTAAAAATTCAGTTTTTTCATTCCACAAAAAACTGTTTCAAATAATCTTTAGTTCAAGTGTGAGATATTGTCGTTTTTAAGGAGCCAGTAAAAAATTTGAACGATAGGCCTTCCTCACCGCAACGGTACTTTTTAAAAAATATCATTTTAAGATAATCGCGAACGAGCAGTCGGAACGTACTCGGAGCATTTGGGAGAAGCACCCTGTTGACAGCTAAAATTTTGGTTCTAGTGGTCAGATCTCTATGAAATTCGGAAGAAATAATCTTCAATGGATATACACTAAGAAAATGCAATAAAAAATATCGATTGTTTCAACCCACTCACTGTATATACATATGTATACCCTTAATATATAAATGTATACCCTTAATATAGATATGTGTATACTACTTACACTATTAAAATTACAGAATTAGCTAAATCGTTTCGTGATATGTTGAACGAATACTCCTGCATATCACATTCACCTAAGCAGGGAAACATACCTTTACACATGCTAGGCAGTTTCTTGATATCTTTGTTTTTCACTCTATACAATATATTGTGAAAGTATACACATATTCTTTAAATGCATCTTCCTGTCCAAAAATGGTAGATTCGTTAGTGTATACCATACAAACTTTTATCCAAGCCAGTATGTGTATGGATACAAATGCATTTGTACATATTCATGCATACATGCGTTTTTGCATTCCAAAAGTCTTCATAAGAAACTATTTAATTTGGCTGAAAGCATGAGCATCGCTCACTTGAAACACTTCAAAAAGCTAGGCAACTTTAATTGGAAGCAACAGAGTTGGCAGTAGTTTCAGCACTGAGATGAGCACATACTCCGTAAAAGGATGCGCCTGACCCAAATCAGGTGCTCGCAATACAACTCTGGCCACTAACATAAACTTTAACGGGGAGCTCAGGCGGCCGGTCTAAGTACTTTGCTTTGTTTAATTATTTCTCATACACACCAGTTTTACTCCAGAGTGATAGCGCCAAAATTTTACAACATTTCCAACAAACCATTTGGTAATATGGCCTTTGAGAAGCACTTGTTTATAGAACTTGTGAAACTTTGCCTATCTTCCGAGAGCGTTCGCAGTGACACAGATAAATTCATAAATACATTTGCATTTTCTCGGGAAAAGCTGCATACTATATTTAGATAAATATACATTTATGTCCAATACTTTTCTAGTCATATATAGGTGAGTTCTTTAATTATTAGTATTTACATATCGGTTAATAGCTTTCAATTTAAAATTTTCACTTACTATAAGTACTAAACCAGCTCAATGTGCATCAGTGCTACTGTTATGTTTAGTGCTGAACATGAATGGAGTTGGCGTAGACTTTGGTCTTAATATCATATTCTTAATATCTTTAATTCTGATTTTCTGGTTAACATTTAGCACCTTTAATCAATATACATATTAACAACATGTTGCTACAAAATATAATATTTTTGTTCACCTAAAGGTTGTATGTATCATCTAAAATTTACTACTCGTATCTGTCTGTTCGTCCGTTGGTGGAAGCTGTAACTTGAGTAAAAATTAAAAAATTAGTAAGGATGAAGAAAAGTACGGGTTCGTAGATGGGCGTAATCGAACTACTGTCGCGACGACAAAACGCCATTAACCGAAAACTTATAAAGTGCAATAAATTAATATATACGAGTACTAGACTAGTATGTAGAACTGTAAATATAAGTTAATGTGTGACAATAGTGTGTCTGTATGACAAAAAGGTGTTGAGTCCCTATACTTCCCTTAGCCCCCATATATCCAATCTAATTATTTTCGAACTTCTGGGTAACATTGTACCGCATATATCACCCAATATGTGAGTTATCTCAATGAAAAAAAAATAAATAAATTTGACCGAAAACTTAACCTAGCCCTTATATAACTAATATCAGGATTTTCTAACATCGATCGACTTTACTCTATAAGATTTTATATAAGGTTTTTAGTATGTGGCATTTTAATGGTATTGGATTGGGAAAAATAAATAAAATCGTGTCCATACTAGCCCAACTACATACATACATATAATTATTTTCGTTTTTCTAACAAACCTTATATGTCTGTCAGTGTATGAGTTAAACCTATATAAAGTATATGTATCTGAACATAGCAATAATTACTGCAACAACGTTTTATACTTAATTGCAACCATGGAGCAATATTCGTTGCAACATTATTAAAATGCAACAACGTGACGAAATTTGTTAAAGTTCTGAATGTTCAATATCCGCTCAACTCTTCCGCTAATAATTCTAACGCCGCTGCCGTTGACCTACAGGTAGTTTAGGGAAATTTTAAGAATCTGTTATTCAGTTACAATTTGGCATTCAATAAAGGAAAACATGATTTCTTTAAAATTAACTTGTATGCTAAAAGGTCAACCACCGGAAACAATATTTTGTGAATATTCGCTTAGGAGAAAGAAGGGATCGATGTAGTATTTTGTCTGCTTTGATAGCTCAATCACTCGGTTTTTGTATTTGTTTCATTTTAAAAGTTTTGCCAGATGCTGAAATTTTGTTATTGTTATTAGAAAAAGTGGTAACTTGCAAATTTTAACATATTTATTGAAGAAAGGACCCCCAAGTCTTACTACAAAAATAATATTTTCCGTTACAAAACAGTAGATACAAACAAAAATTCTGCAGAAAAATTAAAGAAAAACTAATCCTTCAAACTGAAAATATCCAAAATCCATAAGGTAGTAGTAAAACGCCTTTTCGCATATCTAATCAAACTTCAATTTATTTTTTTATGTTTACAATGAACTTTGATGAACCAAATATGTACAATTTTTGTCGACCACTTTTTGCTAATTTTCCGCTAGAGACATTTTTCCATCAGTGTATAAGTTTTCTAGTTTCTCGACAAAAAACTGCCATAAATTATTTTCACAGCCAACTTTATTTCATAAAGCGAGTACTGTATTGACCAAGTCAAGGCTAAATAGTGTATGAATCAAAACATCCCAGCCAAGCTTTCCCAGTTTTTGCCGAGTCATCAAAAATGTGTGTTGTCTTGCGATGTCCTGATGGAAGACGTAGCCTATTCTGTTGACCAGTTCTGGTCAATTTCCATTCCTGAGAATCAATCGTTCGACCAGGCTGGAGCACCTCATAGTGGATGATTCCTATTCAATCACACCAAACACTAGGCATAACCTTTCGAGGCGTCAATTCTGGCTTTACGACCAGTTGTTGAGCTTCACCACGCTCACCATAAATCGTTTTGGTACATTATTGTCGTATTTGATTTACTTTTCGTCTCCTGTTACCATTCTCTTCAGAAATAGTTCGATTTCATTTCGTTGTTAAATCGGCTTATTAAATTTTTCACAGACAATTCATGTGGTACCCAGACATCGAAATTCTTTTTGTAGCCAGACTTTTTTAAATTATTCAAAGCCATTTGATGACAAATGTTAAGTTCCTTAACGATGTCATGGCTGCTTATGTGACGGTCCTGGTCAATCTTTTCCATAATTTCATCGACTTTTTCAACGATAGGTCGACCAGAGCGAGGTGCAACTTTCACATCGAAATTTCCAGAACGGAAGCGAGCGAATCATTGTTATGCTACACGAACTGATACAGCAGTCTCCGTAAACTTTACAAAATTCGTTGATGACTTTCTTCCCTTTTCTTACAAAAATTTCAAAATATAGCGAATTTCGCCATTATTTTCACAAATTTTTGAACAATTGTAATTTTTTTCAACTTCCCCGTATTTGATTTGCTTTTAGTTATATTTCGTAAAGATATGCAAATAAACAAATATAACTAAATTTGCAGTAATTTCGAGATTTGACATTCCCATTGGTAGCCACAGAGCGAAATTGTTTTATTTCACAATTTATTTATTTTTTTCTGCAATCATGTTTCTGCCAAATGGTAATGCCCGTTTTTTTTTTTTTACTATAGAATGTACCATATTTTTCGACATATTTTTTTGCAATGGCCTTCAGCTGCATCAGCGAAGTTTATTTTATTTCTTCAATCGACGGGTTCCACGGAGAGGCAATTTCAGTTTGGGGAACAAGAAAAAATCTCACGAAACCAATTGTGGTGAATGCGGTGGTGTTCATTGCATTTTTGGCTTTAAAAAAATTCACGTTTATCGGGACGCAAGAACGCGTTTCATACCCTAAATATCCACCAAAATCATTCAAACAGAAATATCGAGCTCTCTTGCCATCTCTCTAATAATTGCCTGACGATTTTCAAGCAACGTATCGTTCACTTTTTTAATATTTTCATTCGTTTGCTTGACTTTTTGAATCACAGTAAGCCTTTTCCAACATTCGAAACAATTCCACACACGAAACTTACTTATAAAAATAAAATTTGAGTTAAATTCTTTGTTCGAAATTTTTATCCATTGCAAAAATCGCAACGCACCACTGAGGTGTACCGACTTAAGCAGCTGCTGTTGACAAACTGCTTGACAGATCTCAAAGTAATTAAGGACAGTGCTACCAACTTAGCAAAATAAATTTTTATGATATATTATTTACCCGGGGAAGTTAATCATAATTTCTCGGTGCTTGATGTGCAGATATTTTTTTAAATCTTCTATTAACTTTGATTGGATAATGTAGTTAATGTAAATTATTTGTTGAAGTCAAGGTACTGTAATAGTCACTAATATTGTCGATATTAACGCCTTTTTTAGTTGTTCAAATGGTTTCTTGTCCTCATTATCTAGATGTATTACTTTCCTAGCCGATGATCTCTGTAATATTCGTCCGTCCTCTCTCTTAAGTAATGGCGTGGGTGCTAAATAAAACTTCGATAATAACCGGGTAGTTCAATAAAGAAGCAAAGTTCTTTGAAGTGACATTTAATGTTTGTTCTGAGGTTCTGAAGTTTTTATAAGGATCCTTACAGTGGGATTCTACGACTTGGCTAAATACAATAATATAATATTATATAATTAATTTAGCAAATTCCTACTGCTTGTATGTGATCATTAAGAATATCACTAAGGGCACGTTAGCATATTGAGGGGGCATTTTTCAATGCAAAGGAGAGTCTAGTGAATTCGAACTTTCCGTTATTCACAGTTTTCATACCACTGTCTTTGAAGAGAATTTGGTGGAAATTACTCTAAAAAAGAAATATTTGATTGTTGCTTAACTGTAGAGACTGTATTAACGAATTACTTAATATCTGGTATAGTGTATATATCCGCTATTGTAACACTTTTCAGTTTTCTAAAATCAATGACGCATCTAATTTGTGTTCGTACTCATTTCTGCCTTAACATTTGTGGCATATGTTAGTTTGTCTTTAGGTTCTGCAAAAGGGATTAGGTATTTTTTTAGCTAACGGTTTAAGTCTTTTCATAAAATGACCTATTCTTGGTATAATAACGTTTACTGGTACATACTTTTTTATTTTATTATAAAATTCCTGTCGCTTCAAATAATAAATATACCTTTTTCAGTTTCAAAATTAATTAGATAAGATATTTTTATTTTACCTCTACGGATACAGCATGAAGTGGGGTTTCATTATATGCTTGATTTTTTCCAAGTTTATGTTCTTTCTCTTCTATTCTTTTTGTTCTGAAATTGTTTGTTGATAATCGCGAATAGTTGGTAGCAGTTCCGTTGTAGCTATTTGTTGGTAACGTCTGTCAATATCCATCGATTCTAGTTGGTCTACCCTACAGCTCTAAATTGTTGGGAGTCGGGCATTGGCATGGTATTGGCATTGGTCTGCTGGGTTGATTTCGAAAGGTGTTTTGTTGTCCTCTATTTATCGCATATTTGGTACAGTGTGCTTGATTCTCTAACTTCAAAGAAAAATTCAATGCTGTTGGAAAATCTGTAGACTTCTCATGGAAAAAATCTCCCATATTTGAAAATTTTCCTAAACGTAAACGAAAATCTTGATTAAGGAAAGGGTTTTAAAAGAGAAAATAACGAGAAAGTGTTTGCATTTTGAATTAAGTTACTTGATTCCTCCAATAGCAAGTCTCATTCAAGTTGTTTTAATCCATTATTCCTTAAAATACAACAATGCAATAAAATTGTTATCTGCAAATTTATGCAGCTAATACCAATTCAATCAAGAAAATTTTTAAAAAATACTAAAAAATCGCATAATTGGCTTTATACGTTTGTTCTAAGCCACTTAATCAAAATAAAATCATTTTGACAGCTTCCCGAAGTTCACAATTTCACACGAAATTCGCGATTTTCGTTCGCTGAAAATAAAAATACATGGGAATGATTTATTCACGCGAAGTATACGATTAGACCGATTGTATCAATCATTTGAACTTTAAATATCCTTTTTATTTAACTGGTGTACAATTTTTTATTTTTTTTGTTTCATTGGAAACCAGTAGCTGGTTTTACCCTTCTATCCTGGAGGTTCTCTTGGGTAGGATTCGATGGATTTGGTTAAATTATAGTGCGTACAATAATTCGTTAAATGAGTTTTAGCTCAAGCAGTGGTTATACTTATTATCGCCTCACGCCCTTATTAAAATAATATTATTTCTGTTATTTGCACTTTCACTTAGGATCTATATTTATATAATATAAGGGATTTTGATCAAAATTTAACTTTCACTTATGCTTAATATTTATTTATTTTAGTCCAGTAYGGTTTTGTTTTTAATAATCAGGTATAACTTTTAGTTTCATGACAAAAAAAGGGCAGATGCACCAATAAGATTCGAGCAAGCTGCGCATATTATTAATAAGGAATGCGCGCCTTACAGCAGCAGATTTTGCTATAAATAATAAGAAATTGAATTCATTCCAAAGAATGATCAACTTTTTGTTTTCAATGGAATGATCCACATTATTTTACTATTGTGTTTATGGCTGTGTATGTACATGCAGATGACAATTTTTAGAAACTTGAGATACCGAATAAGCTTTGTGCCCTTTTGAATGCAATACCACATCCACAAATACTTAGCAAGAGCATACATACATATGTATATGTACGTCCAATGAGCTTACTAACAAGGATAACAAAAGTCAGTCATTTTCACGGATTCAAGAAATAAAGTGTCTTTGTTTTTAACTGGCGCAGTCGGAGATACGAACAAAAAAAAAAAACGCTGCCAATTAATAGTTAAAAATTCCAAACATTTGATAAAAGTTTTAATTCTGAGCTACAAATTGTGAAAAATAAAAATTATTTATAATTATCAGAACTACAAAGAGAAATGTTTAATTTGTTGTGTGTAACTAAAACGTACATTATACCGAAAGTAATAAAATGTGCATTTATGACATATGCAAAATTGATGTTTTATTCGTAATTCAACAAACAAAAATATAATCAAAGTGAAGCAAACATTTAAAATATATGTAGGTACGATAATAAACGGGTACACTCCAAGAACAAGAGTAGCAACAAGACCAATAACAAAAAACAATAACAGCAGCTGTATTTGGAGAGGTTATAGACTCGAAGCAAGCCTATACGAAGAAGAAATTAAAAAAATTTCAATAATACTTTTACGAGAGGTTTAAAATACGAATTATTAAATATACAAGGCACATTTATTATTACTAGAGGACTCGTACACGATTTACTGTGGGTTAGTACTACTAATACCATCTATGTATGTATATGATTTCTATTAGTTTGATTATAACCATTAGTTAAGTTATTATAGCTTTTTGGTGAAGCAACCTGTGTTAGTTTACAAAAAAATGAATCAAAAAACATTTCGTTTGTTAATAAAGCATTGCTGTGCACGAGCGAAATCAACCGAGTCCAATTGACAGTTAGGCTAGTGGACTGCATATCAAATATCTCAAATTACAATAGACCTTTTTACCAACACTTCAATTATTGTGCTATATTTTTATGCTAGCTATTGCATTTGGTCTATTATAAAGGCACAATTCGGATTTCTTTGGCGCCGCGACCTGAAGGTACCGTTGAAAAGAGGAAGTCCTCCTGATTAAAAAATATGCAGGATTATAGGTACCGCAAACGCTTAGTATAGGAGATATTCAACCTTAAAGTTAAAAAACCCGCAAAATTCGTACATTTCAATGAGCTATTTCATCACAATAAACACACTCCATTCACACTTTTCACTTCAAATTATTTAAATTACACTTGTAAAAAAATTCCAAATTTGACACTTTTAACAGGTTTTTTTACCTAAAAAACTACATTTTACACTCGTTTGAACCTCATTTGCCCAAAAGTTACGACGAAATGGAGCGCTGCCATGTGATGATCAGGCAATTCATTGAAATTCCTCTAATCATGCATATGGATAGTTTCTTTTTTAATTTTATTAAGCACATAAGTAATATTATATACATGTATTAGTAATATTATATAAAAATATTACGTAGTGAAGTGTAAAGTATATAATAAGTACAACAACCGGAAAATTTTACGTGGGTACCTGCTGACGACAGCCTTACTCCACGGTACTCAAAAGTACAACGGATCAAATCAAAGCGTTGATCAGCGCCCTGAAAATGCCAGGCACTTTCAGTACCAATTGGCAGTGTGGAATGGACACACTAACCACCTTGGTAGGGTTAGAGGCCTATCTAAAACCTCTGCCGTACTATGGGTCCGGCACCCGGTTGCAATGCAACTCCACATCGAAATGACAAAATGCCAATTCTACTCGCATTTGGGTATAAACCACAACCACCACGATACTCCCCGAGGGGCCAGTCCGCATGAGCAGGTTGGAGTTAYCTCCAAGGGCTCCTGCTCCCCGTGGTACCAGAATTAAGTCTCCGGTCAGACCTCGTAGGCGAAACTACTACCAGTTGAGCTTCCATACAGCTCCGGACTGGTGGCCAGTAAAGAAGGTGGGGTTGGACCCCACTGACCCACAAAATACACAACACAAAACACAACATTCATACTAAAAACTAACCCTAATTCACAGTTAAACGCCTTTGCCGTTTAAACAATTCACGCGCATACAACCCTAACAATTCGGTATTCCGACTAGTGGAGATCACACCACTAACATCTAAGTGCCCATTCGTCTAACTAATCCCCATACCACCCAAATCCCTAATGTCTGAGTACATCGGGCATTCTGCAATTACATGCACCCAATCCTCAACCCCTGCCCCACAAGAACAACCGGACCCATCAGACAGGTGCCTGTGATGCAAAAATGCATTCAAAGGCCCGTGCCCCGTTAACAGGAAACCCAGACTCAGACAAAATCTGAAGTCKGSATTATCCTCCACAAACCCAACATCCCGAATGTACTCATACGTCACTCGGCCATTGGGACAATTGTCCCAACGTTCTTGCCACCTACACCTAACCCTATCATCCAGAAGCCTTTTGCTCCCTAGATAACCCTCCCTCTCCACATCATCATCGGATATCCAATCACACTGCGGCAAGGAAACACTCAAACCCCTATATAAGTACAGTGCGAAAATTCAGAAAGGAGTACTACGCGAAAGTACTTCAGTCCACCCGGGTATTCGCTTGGCCAGGGCTATTTTTTTAAAGCGCGGCCGAAGGCCGCCAACACAGAAAGGAGTACTTCAGTCATTCCGATATGATATAAATTTTATAATATTATCATAGAGTTTTAATTACTTGTGTTTATTAAATATAAATCACACATTATACATATACATATGTAGAAGGAAAAAGTGTTCACAACTCAATTATAACTTCAAAAATGTTGGAAAGTATTTTTTATTGTAATTAATATAGAAAAAAGAGTCATGCAAAAAACAAACAAAGAAAAATCGTTAAGAATTCTACATATTTGGTGTTTAAGATGTGGCAACGCTCGTTTTCGTCATAAATGTAAACAATCTCACCTTTTCAGCGACGAGTTAGGTAAGTGATTTTTAAATTAATAAATTTTGGTAAAATATTACAAAATAAAATTGAAATGTGAGCTTATTTCAATGTTTAGAGTGTATATTTACATATACAAAGTGAAAAACGTGAATAAATTTAGTGAAAGATAGAGAAATACCATGTGCTATTAGTGCAAATTTTTCAACTTTTGATCGTGAATATTTTTAAGTTATTTTTATTTTACTTTTGGATATTCCTCCCCTGGAGAAGCTCCTCTTTCCGCACATACCCCATTTATACAGAAATTCAGTTTTTTTTTACCCCTCCGCCAAAGTAATCGGAATCGTGCCATTATAAATGCATATGCGCCCTTCGCTCATAACACTGTGGAACATTTTTGGGATTATTGTCGTATGTGTCAGTTTTTTTATGACCTTATGACCCCTTTTTCCTTGCTTTCGATGCTTTCCCAACAAGCCTTCTATTTCTTCTTTGATTGCCTGCCATGCATTCAATTCAGCGTCAATCAAAACATTGTTTAATGCGTCACTTTTAATCAGCTTTCGTATATCTGGACCATTTAGTACGCCTGATTGGAAAAAATTAATTTGTTAAGATGGAAAACCATGGGAGATAAGGAAAAAATTTAAAAGGTCATAAAAAAAAACTGACACATACGAACGCCAAACCCTTTGAGGGTTTTACTATAATGACCTAGTACCATCACCCTGACTTGGAATAATATAGCAAAGTATCCGCAATGCCCTGAGGACGTGAATGTCATTGCCATTTTTTTGTTGTGATATTAAGTATATTTTCCGGGTTCTTCTTAAAAAAACTGCCTGTTCAGGAGCAAAATCACTATAACCCATGTACTAAACACGGACGGATATGAAAATTGTAACTTACATACATATGTATGTATTTCTTTATATCTTTGAATTACTAAAATTTTAAAATGATTATTACATGAATTTTCAATAAATGCTTATGATTTAAAATATAATTTTTTTATTTATTAATTGTATTGAATTTTAACATAAAGTGATAAAAAGTATTATATGTCCTTATCATGGTTCTATGCTACCTCCCCACCATTTTTCAAAAAGCCGTTCTTGACTTATAATTGGTGTAACTAACACTACTTTCTTCTTTATATATAGATATTCTAGTCTATCTATAAAAAGGTCTGTGAAGATGCCTCAAAATACAGAAAATGGTTAAGTCGCCTTTTAAGAGAACTGTGGACAGAGTTATCAACGATTATGAAAGGCAGGGAATTCTTATATGTATGTATGTATAAAAAATTGTTTTGCGCTAAACTCTCCCGAAAGCTGGGAAGCCTGTTAAATTAAATTAAAACAGCATTTTCGTTCACCAAATGAAATTTCCACTATTAGAGTAGGAAGTATTAATTAATTGAAAACGAGATCCTTAAGAAATAATAGATAAAATATTATTGAAATTACAATGAGAGAAATACTATCTTGAACATAGATATAAATAATAAAATAATTATGCATACAATTAGATATGTTGTTACCTGGGCGGAAATAGCGACTTCAATTTATATCTTCATTAGATTAGATCAACGGAATCTTAACCCAATGTTTAAAAAAATATAAAGTTTTAATCCAAGGAACATATCGGGACGAAATAATTATAGTCGAAGGAAATAGTAATGCAGTCAAAATAGAGCAGAAACAAATAATTAAAATAGCCACATTACTGAATAAACTGTTCAGCGACGAGAAAATATTTATCGTCACGCTAATCCTTTTCAATAAGCAAAAAATCGCTATGAAAACAAATCAGGTCGGTACTGCAATATTCAAGTAGACCTCAGCCTATGGACGTTGATGCCAACCGGAGGATGCAAACACTAATGAGAAGTTCTTTATAAACCAGCCTAAGACAATCCAAATAAAATTTTAATAATTCTAACCTTGTTCCACAAAAAATGGTTTACATTGGTATTATCCTGGATCTACTATAAGCTTCATGAAAAATAAAAGTTTTGAAAAATATAATTTATCGGTTGTAGAAAAAATAATTAGGGGACTCACAACTTGTCATAATGCTTCGTAAAATCATAAAATTATAAATTTTTACACTTTCTTAAAAAATTGTTACATTAGAATTCTCAGCGCTATGTTTGTCAGAATTTACAGTTTGATGAGACTATATAAACCTCTAAATGAAATATTGAGCAAATTGAATGGAAACGTAAAACGTGTAAAAAAAAAAATAAAAGGACCATACCCATTGAAGATGGTTGAAGATGGACTTCAGAAAACCATAAGATCTCCTACTAGGGAATGATAATATTTAATAATTGCAGGATAATCGATGTTAAAAAAGAAGAAAGATAAGAAAGGAATTGAAAAATTGCTTCAACCAATATGAAAAATTAATATATAAAGAAAGAAGCACTTTAATAAACACGAAAACAGTAGTTCACGAAATACATAAAACCCACTGCAAGCCAACAAATCAACTCAAGGACATAATAGGGCTACTTACTAAGCATGAGAACAAATACATTAGGGATGTAGAAATGCAAGGTATAATTGGGAAAAGCAGGAGTAAATATAGTTCACCTACAATAATAGTACCTAGAAAGTCGATAGTTCGGGAAATAAAAAATTTCGGTTAGTAATAGACTACCGAAAATTAAATCAAATTACTGTTGATGGTAAGTATCCCTTGCCCAATATTTGTCTAGCCAACGGTCATTAGATTTTAATAGCCAACAAGGTTACTGAAAAAACAGATTTTGTTTCGCCAATAGGATTACGGATAAGAAATATTATGTCAGAACTCCGCATGAGTTAAAGAATGTCCGGCTACATTTCAAGAGCTGATGAATGATATTTTAAATAAAATTTGAGTTGTCTATTTCGACAATATGTTATTTTATCTCAACATCGTAAGAAAGCATTTAAATTCGTTAGACAAACTATTTTCGAAACTGGAGGATCACAGTTTAAAAATTCAAATAGCTAAATATAGTTTTCTAAAAAGATATCAGTGATTAAAAAAATTAAAAATACCAATAACTGAAAAGCATTTGGGAGCAACAGGCTACTACAGAAAAATTATAAAAGACTATTAAAAAAGAATCAAAACTATCTCAAGTTTTGAAAATTTTAAAACTCTAATTTCATCCCACGTTATACAAACATAAATGCCCGGATTATGAAAATGAATTTTCAGTTACTACTGATAAGGAATTCGTAGCTATAATTCATGCTGTTACTTATTACATACATACATGCTACATAAATAATAAACATAAAGGGAAAGAATATTCCCAAAGTCACCAAACATAGCTTTTCAAATTGCATGGTAGAATGTCCGACAGAGAAAGAATTATTAGACTCAATAAAAGAAGAAATTTTCAGTAAGTATAGAACCCAAATTGTAATACCTTATAGTCCAAGAGCTGAAGTTCAAGCGATACATGGTAGAAAAATAGTCTAAGTTAATAAAATGGACAAAATACATTAAAAAGCGTATTCCAGAGGCTTATTGGAGGATGGAGTCATGTGTAGAAGTTCACGCAAGTGAGGAAAGTTCTGTGATCGCCATTTACTTGAGAGTGGCCAGAAACGATTATTTTACATACTTATGTGGCTCAAGCAGATCACGACTTCCGGTCTTGTAAAGTTCACTGTCAACAGACTGATAGGACCATATCAGTGTGGCTTTACACCTGGCACATCAACAACCGACCAGAAGTTTACCATGCGCCAAATCTTGGAAAATACCCGTGAAAGGAGAATCGACACACACCACCTCTTGTTCGATTTCAAAGCTGCTTTCGACAGCACGAAAAGGAGCTGTATTTATGCCGCGATGTCTGAATTTGGTATTACCGCAAAACTATTACTGCTTGTAAACTGACGTTGAGCAACACCAAAAGCTCCATCAAGATCGGGAAGGACCTATCTGAGCCTTTCGAAACCAAACGAAGTTTCAGACAAGGGGACTCCCATTCGTGTGATTTCTTAAACCTAGTTCTGGAAGACGGAATGTACCCTCTTCTATAAGAGTATACAGTTGCTGGCGTATGCTGATGTTATTGATATCATTGACCTTAACAAACGCGCCGTTAGTTCTTCTTTCTCCAGAATGTACAAGGCAGCGAAGCAAATGGTTTTTGTGGTGAACGAGGACAAGACGAAATATCTTCTGTCATCAAACAAACAGTCGTCGCACTCGCGACTAGTTACCCACGTCACTGTTGACGACTTCGAAGTCGTAGATAATTTCGCCTATCTTGGAATCAGAATCAACACCAATAACAAAGGCGGCCGCGAACTCCAATGCAGAATTTCTCTTGCCAACAGATGCTACTTCGAACTAAGTTGGCAATTGAGAAGCAAAGTCCTCTCTCGAGAAAAAAAACCAAACTCTATAAGTCACTCATAATTCCCGTCCTGTTATATGGTACAGAGGCTTGGACGATGACAACAACTGATAAGTCGACTATTAGAGTTTACGAGAGAAAAGTTCTGCGAAAGATTTATGGTCAATTGCATTCGCATTGGCCACGACGAATATCGCATTCGATGGAACGGTGAGCTGTATAAGATATACGACGACATTGACATAGTTCAGCGAATTAAGAGACAGCGGCTACGCTGGCTAGGTATTCATCGCAGTACCCGCCGGGAGAAGCAGAGGAAGATAAAGACCTCCACTTCTTTGGAAGGACCTGGCTTCACTTGGAATATCTAATTGGCCCCACGTAGCGAAAAGAAGAAACGACTGGCGCGCCGTTGTTAACTCGGCTATAATCGCGTAAGCGGTGACTACGCCAACTAAGAAGAAGAAGAAGATTTGTCAAAGTTAGTGACAAACTAACAAAATTTGCAGCAGCGTGCAATATAAGAGTAGATGATAGAAATTGGAGAGCAAAGAAGACCATCATAATGAACATTTCACGAAAATCGGAAAACCAAAAAAAATTATTATGGATAACGAGCTTAGGGAGGAACAACTGATATAGTTCTTAAATAAAGGAGTACAGGTCCATTTAACAAAACCAAATTCCAAAAGAAGTAAAAGAGGACTGATGAATTAGTAGGAAAATCTTACAACTAGTCATCTGAGTTAATGGATAATCACGACAGGCAGGAAATTTTGAGCTATTTGGAAATTTAATAAAAGAATAGTCAAAATATTATTCAAAATGTCAACAAACAAATTGAAATAAATAAGCAATTCAATGATAATATAAACTTACTTAAAAATACAATAGGAGAAGATAGAGGAAAAATTAAAAAACTTATAATAGCCGTGTCTTATTTGGCCATCATAAGCTAATAGCTAAATCATGGATAAACAAAACGTACTTGGCTTATTTCATATGTTCGCTTAAAAGTTAATTGTGTTGGCAATGCGAACAAGAGCAATCAGCTGATATTCAATTTAGTTTGAAATTCTAAATTTGTGAACGGAATATTAATACACTATACAATATATACATATTATTCATTTGAGGTCTAGAATACAAAAAACTGAAAGCAAGTGTTCATATTTGGCTTATTTTTGGAAATCGAACTAGCTGAAACAATTGACAATAAAAATTACAAATATGAAACAGAAACGATTTTAAAAGATTTAAAGTTAAATACGAGTTGTATTTTTTAAAACAATTGTGAATTAAAATTTAATAATATAACAAAACTTAACGTTTTTAAAGATGGTAAAAGAAAAACAAGTAATCGAACATTTTCTACTCTTGCTACTGGCAAGAATCAACGACAGGGAAGCATCTAAAGACGTAAAACGTCAACCAGATAATCTGAAACTTAGCAATTTAGAATAGTCATAAATTCGCTTTGGAAAATTATTTTCATTTATTTTAAAGTACAAAATGTTTGAAAATAATCATAAATTCAGGATCAATTCACTTTTGCTCGATATGACCCCCTTTTGACTTAACTATGGCCTTGAGACGGTCAAAAAACGAATCACAACCTGCCCGAATGTGACTTGTCGGTATTTTGGCCTACCCGCGGACAACGGCTTTCTTCAGCATCTCAAAACTGGTGTATTTTTTACTCGTACCTTGCTCTCCACAATGGCTCAGAGAGTATAATCTATTGGATTCGTATCTGGTGAATGGTTTGTGACCAAAGTGTTTGTTTGCCCACGGCTTTAAAGCAGCCTTAAGAAAACTTTCCCGATAATATGTCCCATTTACTTTCACGCCAGCCTGATGGCCAACCGATGACTTAGATTCTCGTATGAATGGCCGGTCAAGTAAACCCTATCGCTTTGAGAGTTTACGAATTGCTCAATTGGAAACATTTTTTGTCGGAAAACACAATGTTCGGAATTTGACCGCTTTCAGCCAAGCGAATCAACTGCTTCGCTCTCTCAAGTCTTACTTGTTGCTGCTTCGGTGTGAGATTATGGACCTTTTGGAACTTGTAAGGTTTGACCTTGAGCTCATTTTTCAATATTCGTCGGATGCTGCGGTCGGATATTTTCAGTTCTTAACCCATTTGATTGGCACTTCGTCGGGGATTTCGCTCAAGTTGCTTCTTCTATTTATTATGAGGAAAGTATTCTCTCTGAGTTTCAATTGTATATCCCATACATTGACCGATATTTTCGGTCAATAGTCAACTATAGGTACTGGGGATTTGGACAATTTTTTTATTAATTTTTACTAAAATTAGTTGAAATCGATCAGTCGGGTCCAGAGATACGATTTTACCAAAAAGTGGGCGGAGTCACGCTCATCATCCAATTTTCTCCACCAGTCATGTAAAGTCCTCTCATACCACCTAGAGGAAAAGACTTATTGCTTTTAGTAGTTTTTAGCAGTACCATTATATGGGGACTGAGCGGTGTTATTATTTTATTTTTAAACTGCCGGTAGGAACTTTTATAGTTTTATGCTGGGCGAATTCGGTTATTATAACTTTAGTGGATTAGGAGATATGCACATGAAACTGGGCCACATTGTTACTATTTTGATCCCCTGTGCCAAATTAGAGTTTTTATTTTTGGCATAAGGTGATTTCTGAGCGTGGCAATGGTCCAATTACACCCATCTACGAACTCCTAATTTTTTCTTTCAAAGTAACCCGCACGGACGGATGAACAAAGAGACAGTCGCCCGGATTTCTGCTTCTATCGTCATCCCGATCATTTATATATGTATAACCCTGTATCTTTTTCGCTTTGTTTTTGATGACTTGTATAACCGTTAGGTGAACAAACCCTTTATACTCTGTAGCAACATGTTGTTTCTGAAAGTAAAATGAAATGTAGATGGTGTCTTGCAAGCTTACTAGACCGGGCGTCAGAATAATTGGCAACAGATTTTAGCGGATATTTAATAGTCAGTAGAAATATCCATCGATTCCGCAAGTTGGAAGCGATGTTTTTCCTATTATATTTCATTTTGTTGCTGAACTTTTAATAATGTTGCAATTAATTATGTTGTAATTGTTGCTAATGTTAAGATAAACATTTTTTGTGATAACTTATACACAAGTTAGTGAAGAAGGAATTTCGATCAAATAATAAGCTAAAAATTGCAAAATTATAAATGACTAAAATCGAATCATACATTTTCTTATTCATATGGTATATAGTACGTAATTATGTTTTAAAGTCACTGGTTATTATCAAATAATTGTGTAAATTGAAATTAATGAAGACTAATTTCGAATACACTTAATCTTCATTATGTATGCACTTACTTTTTGCTAATATATACATATGCACGTTCATTCATCTCCTCTTTTCAGGTAATGTGGGTCAGACGAACAACAGAAAAGGTCTCCTTACTAACTGTTGGCAATATAACGTATAGCGGAGACCCAAGAATTCGCGTCAAGTTTCAGTATCCAAACAATTGGCGGCTGCTCATTAATCCCACACAAAGAGAGGATGCCGGCGTTTATATGTGTCAAGTGTCCACGCATCCACCGCGAGTCTTCACAACAAATCTAACCATATTAGGTAAGTACGCCCGCCCACTTACGCGAAAACAGCTGTAACTAAATATTCTTCGAAAATGCTAGTACTGCCAAACCAATTGCACAGTAACGCAGAAGTCAAAGTTATGGGTGTGTATTGTTTGCATGTTTACTTATGCTTACATACAACTGAGAGCTTAATCCACACCTTTGTATACATTATATGCCCCGTTTGCTTTACATACATACAGTTTTTGTTTGGTTTTCCGTCGTTTTTATATACATACTTGCAATATCTTTCTACCATTATGATAGCTGTCAGCTCCTTTGGAAAACGTATGAATCTGTGGCTTCTACATCTTGCTGCAAAATTTCATTATTTTCTTAAGAGGTTTATATCCCTTATTTCTTCCAAGAATGATATTAAGCTTTTCAAACAAAGCTTTATTTTCTTAAGTAGATATCGAGCATCGTACTGCCTCGACAAGGTATATAGATTCTTTAATTTCTATACCTCTGGTTTCGAATCGTACAATAAAATTTTTAAGGATAGACTTTATATTTACTTTATATAAGTTAAAAGTTCTGAAGTTTTCATCAACGCACTTTAACAAGTAAGGAAGGGCTAAGTTCGGGTGTCACTAAACATTTTATACTCTCGATATCTCAATTTTTACTCAAGTTACAGCTTGCTCGGACGCATAGACAGAAATCCGGATTTCAACTCTACTCGTCACCCTGATCACATTGGTATATTTAACCATACATCTGACGGTATATACCGTTATTAGCAACTTTATTGCTAAATTATAAAAATGATGCCCTCTGAATTACATGAAAATACCTGAGAGATTTACCGATATTTTAGGTGGAAAATTAGGTTAGGTTAGGTTAAGCACTGAGTTTTTCGTGTTCGATATCAGAGACCTTGAAAAGTTATAGTCCGATCACGACAATTTTTCCACAAGGGATACCTCAGCTCAAACACCGTATTTGTGTAAAGTTTCTTCCGCTATCATCATTGGTTCCTAATGTACATATATATTATATAGAGAAGGAATTCAAAATAGCGTTATATTGGAGGAAGGCGTGGGTGTGAACCGATTTCACCCATCTTCGAACTTAACCTTCTTATGGAGCCAAGAAATACGTGTACCAAGTTTCATCAAGATATCTCAATTTTTACTCAAGTTACAGCTTGCACGGACGGACGGACAGACAGACATCCGGGTTTCAACTCTACTCGTCACCCT
>NW_017536719.1:23537-37482 GCF_001853355.1 Bactrocera latifrons | reverse complement strand
CATTCGCTTAGTTTTATTTATTTTTTGTGCTTCCATTTAGTAAAACTCCAACGACTTTCTAACACTGGAAATAAGCAAACAACCACATAATCTGTAAACAASGGTMTRGGTTGGTCAAAGTTGGTTATTTTGTCATACCGCATTTTGTTGTTGTTTACTTAATCACATAACCACATAACCCGATAACCACCTTATCGTGAACAGCCATATCAGAAATGAAACTGTTAACAGTAGAAAATAGTGTCCACACAAACTCTGCTAGTCTACGTAATCCATGCGAAAGACAAGTGAAATGCATCATCTTAGGATACATAACTTGAGGAGCATTGACAGCAGCCAGCATATGTTGCTTCATCCGCAACAATAAGTAAGAGTTTGTTATACTGAATACTTGATAGTAAAAAATGTATGTGTCAACTGAATTAAAGAAAATCGATTCTATGTAAACAAAATAAGGATTTCTCTTTTTTTTATGTTCTGAAGGGATTTAATCCCAAAAATTGTCGAAATAGGAATACAACTTTTGCACCTAAATGTATTTCCATGGCTTATAGGGTTACTCTCAAACTTAGCCGCTCCTTACATGTTTTTTGTTTGTTTGTTAATTGAGAAATGCATATGTACATAAATGGACATATAGTATATATATATGTGTGAGATATATGTATGTACATTTATGTACGCATTTCTCAATTATATTATATATACATACATATAAGTATGTGTTTACAATAACTGCATTAACTGTGCATTAGCAGCATAAAACCTCAGTGGGATAATTATTTCCTTAGTCGTCTCCATATTTTAAAGCTGTAAAGTTTCATACTGATAATCACATACTATTATTATTATCTTATAGTAGGTGCGCAACTAAGTTCTCGCTGCTTTTTAAAGATATTTCAATTTTATTGTAAGGAAAACTTTACAAATGAATTATTCCAAATATTGCCCATCGCTTGTCACAACTTTTCCCTTCTTTCTGCAAAAGCTCGAATACCATTACGGTAAAGCTGACGAATCAAACAATTTTTCGATGCCGTCTTTTGAGTGGAACTGCTGCTGAGCCAGAGCAGTAGCCAGCGAACGGAACAAATAATAATCGGACGGTGCAATATCTGGGGAATACATATATAGGGTGGTATTGGACTTCCCATATATGTACATAAGTGTTTCCTGGTAGGTTTTAACGGAACAGTTTAGAAAGTAAAGTCAAGCGATGTCTTGCAGAAGAATCACTTCTTCGTGCCGTTTCTGATATTGAGGGCATAAGGAACCCTAGTTCCTTGTTTCTGAATCATTCCCAACACATGTTGACGCTTTGAAATGGCTTGGCGGGTGACTTCCAATGCTGATACAACATCTCCAATTAATCGGGTTCGAAGGTTTTGGCATTATCCAATTATGGCAGCACTTGCGTAAACTTTTTGGTGTTCCCGATGTGCTTCCGCCCTCGATTTCTTTGACTACAAGAAAAACAGCAAACACCTACCGCAAATTTGGCAAAAAATCGCACATATCTGCACAACCAAACGTGTATGACATATAAAGCAAATCACTAATGTGAAAACACAGTTTCTTTTTCATATGTCCAGGTTAAGTTTATCACGTTTTGGTTATATCAAAATCGATCACCACTAACTTCTGGATCCAAACAGCGGGAACTTGGTTGCGCATCAATATGTTATGATCGTAACCAACTTATATTTATTTTCGTCTTTATTTGATATGGTGACTATTTAACTTGTATTTACTTACTTCTTCAGTTATAAAAATCACGCTGACTGAAAAACTTAATAGCTATCCATTTCAGTCCATTTGCATTTTTTCTTCGCCCTTCGATGAAAACAACTCTTTAACATCCGACTATTGCTGAAACTTCTGTTTGATTAATAGGGTACACAATGCTAAAAGATATGCGAGTCTCAGTAGTTCCATTCCTTCTATGGCTAACATTGATTCCAATTCCGCATATTATCTACTTCAAGCTTCTTATTATTTCCAACTGACATTTCCTGTTTGGCTAAGAAGGTTTTTCATTAACAAAATTCTGTAATATACCCAGTATTTGGTATAATATATAATTATATTATATATTAGTGCGCCGTAAGAAGGCAATACCGTTCGGGTGTAGTTCAATATCAGTTAATCAGCTATTCCTCACGCAGTCGCACAAAATATTTAGTTATACTCGCATAGTACATACTATATGTATAATGAGAAATAATAAAGGCTTCAATGAAGGTAATGCTTATATATTAGTTCTTCTAGCGAATTCGAAATCCAGTGCGCCCCAGTCATCTCGCTCTAACATGCATAAAGCTAGCAACCTAATATTAGTATTCCTAATTTGATGAAATTTTAAGACATACTGAATGAAATTTAATTATTAATTAGTGAAATAGTTAGTCTTCACAAGATCAATAATATAATATTGGAATCAAACTCGAAAACTTTGGAAAATGATATATGTATGTATTTTAATAAAAACGACTCGTACGAGTATACATAAATAATGCTGTTTATTTTGTTCGAAGATATGAAGATTTAAAAATAATTTAAATATCGATGTGATATAATCTTTCAGAACCTCCCTTACGTTTAATAGATGAACAGGAACGAGAAGTAAGTGACCGGTATTACAAAGCCGGGAGCACCATCGACCTTTACTGCCAAGTATCGCGAAGTTTTCTAATCAAGGAGAATATAAAAATTGCAAAATCTTTACAACCATTCGAGCAAAATCAAACAAAAGGAACCCTAAATAAAAGTCAGACAGGAGCCAATCGCTTGGGTTCCGGATACAATGAGTTGGTGTCGACGAGCAATCACAGTAATGCCAAGATTTCGGGCCTGGCTTTGGAAAAACAATTTAGTAACATGATATTTTGGACGAAAGATGATGAAATATTACCATTTACCGCTATCAAACGATCAAGGTAAAATTAAAAATTATTTGGCCAAAGAATATAGTAAATAAGGCACTTAACTTTGAAATAAGCAAAGATTTCAATATTTAATAGAAAGTATAGACCAATATTCTTTATTAATCACCTACACACACTACACATACTCAATTCACTTATTGGTAGCATTTTATATATGGTCATATTGCGAATAGTATTCAAAATTTTATTAGGTATGTTGGAATTAGAGGAAGATTAGACTATTTTCCCCCATTTTCCGGAAGATGCAACGTAAGTGAAAGTGAAAGATTTTTAAAAAATTTAGGAGTAACTTTCCCGCTACTTTCTTACACCAAGGAAAGAGCTTATATTTTATTGAGACCATAGAGAATATCTTTTGAGGTTTTTTTACAAAATGATGATAAGCATATACTATATAGTATATATTAAGCGACTGATCACAAATTTTTCTCAGTAAACAATCTATGGATTTATTAGCTTTATCCTTACTTATTTTTTAAAACGGGATTTAGAGATCGTTGACGTCTTTTGCCTATTCCAAAACACGGCAAAGTATAATAGATCAAATTGGTATTATAAGTATATAATAACTCGTGGTAAAGTATATATAATATTAAGAGAATGTATATAAAATATTTTTTTGCTATATTTATGCCGCTCATCATTCTCTTAATTTCAGCACCTCGGAAAAATGGCTTATTAGTCGAGTTTCCATACCAGATGCCAAGCTTATTGATAGTGGAAACTATTCATGTTCTATTGGTAAGGTCTTCACTGCAATAGTTCAGGTTCAAGTGCTGACAGGTAATGAAATTTTCCGTAAAACTCTATGACTTATGTATCTTTTAACCATTAGTAGGAATGACAAATTAGTTTAGTTTTCGTAATGTTTAGTTTGGATTTGTTTTTAATTTTTTGTAATTTATATATTTTTCTTAATTGAATTTGATATACCAATTAGTCTCCTTTCAAAATTCTTCAGTGAAATCTTAATTATTTTTTACGGAATTTAGTAGAACTGTCTTCTGTTCAATATTTAAAGTTGCAAAATTATATAAAACTATATGAGGAAATGATAAAGCTTATTTTATCACTAAAATTTTACACAATTTAAATTAGAAGAATTAGCTAAAAACGTCGGTTCGTTGTGTTCAAAAGACTGTCACTTGTCAACAGAACAACTTTAGGCTGAATAAATTAGTTGAAGCGGTTAATATCAACTCCAGACGTTTTGGCTGGTTCGTAGAAGGTTTGCCAACCCAGTTGCTTCTAAAAAAATGGACAGTGGCAAATATACCGCTTGCGACCTAATTCAGTGAGAACCTCCCAACGATAAACCTCTTAAGATACCCTTTGTTCCAGAAAAATATCACTGTTCACAGGTGTTGGTTGTTAATAATAAGAGCTTACTGAGTTCACTTAATTGCCTCAAAGCCAACACAAAGCCCTTTGAGAATGTAAAAAAAAATACATAACGCCAGCAACTACAGACCCAGTCTGATAAGATTATAGGAAAAATGCCCTTTGTTGCGAGCTCAAAGCACTTCCAGTGATTGCGCTATGACCAAGCACCCAAAAAGTCTGAAACTGAAGTTATTTGAAGCTATAAGATAGTGTAATCAAATACTCCTTAACTATGTAACATTGAGCGTTGACAGCGTGGCCAGGTTTTTTAGAAAAATTCTACATTGTTCTGGTATTCTAAATCGAAAATTGATAGAGAGTTCCTGACAGAAACATCGTCTTCTAACCTTCCTCCGCCAATATATTCCTTTTTGGCATGAACAAAGAGGAGAGAACTCACGTTATAAGTTGTTTTCTTTTTCAAATAAGCTTTAAATACGGGAATTAGGTTTTCAGAATGAATCGTTTACGAATCACTTCGTTATTTTTACTTATGCCTTTGTCTTATGAACTCCTTACGACTCGAGCTTTCAAGGTCGGTGTCAATCGTAACTTCATAACTACTACTCTAACCATTTTCCAATTTTGTATACTTTACATAATACGAGGTAACTCAGAAGACACAGGAGTACAGTAATCAAACCTCAACTTTCAAAAAGACAAATTAAACGTAAAATGTTAACCAGATAATCGGAATCTAAGCAGTTAACGAATATCATTTTCGATTTTATCTATTAACTATTACCATGCCACATGCTAACAAAATGTTACCTGGGTTTCATTAAGGTACCTTACATACAATCACCAATCAATGGATTTCAATTTTATATTTCATATAGGCACCGGGGTTCATATATTCGGATTTAGAAATGTTTTGGTTATAAAGTGGAATACTCTAAAGGAATCGAGGAAAGTTGTATCTCGTTACATTAATTGCTACTTAATTTGTTTACTGGACACTAACATAATCAAATGGAATTTTATAGTTTTGTTAGTTATTGATTTATTATATGGCGAAGTATGACCACGCTATATTTCGATTTCATCCAATTTCACACTGTTAGTAGGGATTCTTTTAATATTTGTGTTGACCAAGTTTTGTTGTTGCCGCTTTAGCAATTAGGAGATATGTAGGTGCCTCTTGCTCCTGCGATCCACCTTGGTAAATTACAGTTTTATATCTTAACTTAATGGTTAGATATGGCACTTTATTGATTTTTGGTTAATGGCGTTTTGTGGGGGTGGCAGTGCTCCCATCTACGAACTCGTAATTAGTTAAAGGTGATACATTGCACCATTAGGTGAGCAAACCTATTATACTCTGTAAAAACAGGTTGCAAGCAAAGAACAATATGCGATGTACACATATTTTTAGCTCTTTGTGTGCTTTCCACTTGTTCTAATTATCGCTTGTAAACGACGCATCATTGAATTGAGAGGGTTTTCTGTTACTTCCGGTAAAGTATTTTGCCATTTTTGGCAAAATATATGTTCGGTGACCTTATGTCAGATATTATTATTATGTAATATTACAGTGAAAAAACCATTGACAAACAAAAAAAAATGGAAAATTGGAAAATCAATCCAAATTTGGTTAACTAAAGCCACAACATGGTTTTGAAACAAGGTCAGTTTTTCGAGGTCTAAGAAAATCATTCGGAAAGTGATATAAAATTAGCAGAACATACTTTGATAAAATCAGGCACTACATTCGAACGGTCTTTTAAAGAACTATAAATTCATACACATATCACTTACAGACACTTAAAAAAAACAATTTATTATTTATTTTGAACTCTATTGGTTATTTCTAATTTATATGTTGGGCACTCAAAACATTTAGTATAATTCATATGTGTTTATTGGAAATTTATTGAAAAGTGAAGTCTTGATCAACTCTTCCATATTTAACTATTTGAATTTTTATATTTTTAGGGGAATTGCCAGCTGCCGTACAGCATAACGCCGCTGCGAAATTACTGCGCTCAGTGACCGCCCTTTCAAATTGGCTATGCTGTATATTATTATGGTTGCCTTCAATGTTACTTCGCGAAACATATCGCCTTCCTCTTGAAATGGCTTAAAAAGCACATATTAACTTGCACTCACGTATACACATATGTACATATGTAGATATGCAGATATATAGGTTAAATTGTTTCAGGATGCATTAAAATTTATTATAATACAACTTAGATACGATTTTTAATATCTTTGGACTTGCGAGAACTTTATACATACATACATATTTGTTGTTAAGTAAATAAAATTTGTTAATGTGTACATGGATATGATTAAACGATTAAATATAATTCTTAACTGAATCAAAATGATGGAAATGTAAATGGCTGTTAGCTCCTTTTGAATGCAACCAATCTAAGGCCAAAATAAATGTAATACGCCTTTGTCTGCACATACTCACAGTAATTATACATACAATATATTTGTTCATGTGAAAGGGCATTTATGCAGAGTAATTTAGTAATATTTTGAATTTTATTTAGTAATCTAAGCTACATACATGCATATATGAATTGTACGAATACAAATGTATCTATTTATATATAAGAAGTAATCTTTATGGTAAGAAATTGTACAATATTATAATAAAACCGTCGCACAGTAATTCGCATCCATAAATTATACTTTGAATTCAAAAAGGTTTAACCACTTTGAATTGCAATATATTGATGAAATATGCTTCAATTTATTGCATTTCTCTCGGTTTTTTGTGGGACGAATTACTCTTCGTCGAAAAAAAGGAAAATGAATAAAAACTAACTATTACAATGAATTTTCGTATGAGATGTATAGTACATGCTTAACTGCATACAAACATGGCAGGCTTGCTTTTCCAATAAGGCAATCATGGGTAAAAATGGACCTACATACATATATACGGAAAAAATAATAATCTTAATTTTAATTTCAAAAAGTGTCGGTGAGCATTTAAAAAAGAACATAAGAACCGAATGAAGAGCAATCACTTTTTTTTTATATTAATTTCATATTGCACTTCGTTTCCTTATGATATATTGATTCGTGCTTGAAATATTTATATTAAAATCAACCTAATTAACTGAAATAAGATATATTTGTGTATGTGTGACGTAATCTCAACCAAAGGTACAAATTTAATATAAGGTGTGATTTGTATGGAACACTTTGCTAACATAATTATGTTGGCCTGTCGTAAGCATTGCCAGTTCATCTCTTTTTTCATTCACAATAGATAACATATTGACAGATGAAAACGTAAACAAACCAAAAAGATTTTGTGGATGAGTATTGAGTTAAAATTAAGACAAATATGAACACTTGTTTTCAGTTTTTTTGTAATTTGGACCTTAAATAAATAATATATATAATATATTAGGGGTTTTTTTTTCAAACCCGTCACAAAAACCCTAAAAAAACTTCCTGAAAATTATAGCCCTTAATATTAACATTAATAACTGGACCACGGCCTGTAAAAATTTTCCTTAGAAAATACACTACAATCATAAGTTTTTATCTTTAAATTCCTACAGATTAGAGGTATTTTATGGCATCGATTTGACTTTAGACGCATATCTCTCAGAATTGTTCACTCTACCCATTGCAAAAGTCGTAACTCACACCAGTGAGGTAGTACGGGGCTCTAACCTCGATTTTTCCAAGAATTTCGCATTCGTTTGACAAATTTGTAGGAAAATTGTTTTTCCCTATAAAAAAAGGTCAAAATCACTATCATTAATACTTCACGAGAAGGCCACAAAGGGTACTTCAAAATTTTTGGGTTACCTCACATTACCAAATTTAATCGGGTATTTCTTGAAATATAGGAGTTCAACTAAAAGTAGAAGGTACCACTCCCATTGTCCAATTTTTACCGCTATTCGTAGAACATCTTGMCTTCTTCTTCTTATCAAGTTTTGTTGAATTAGCTCCAGCGGTTTAGAAGGTATGTCCTTGACACGATTTTTTCAAAAGATATCAGTGATTTTATTACAAAAAATCCTCTAGTTGTAGACATTTTAAGAAATTTTACGTGTTATTTAAATGGGAAAGCTAAACAAGTTTCCTTATAGGGACATTATTTATCTGTATATACTACTAAGTAGTGCGATTTTCTTTCAGTTCATTGCACAACAGATTCTCGCCCAAAAAATGCACTAGCTATCCGCGTCTACAATAAATACAAATGTGATTTCGATACAATCGACCAAATTTCCTCTACAATTTTATTGATCTGGCTTATTTGGCCAGTTGCAATTCATTTTTGCTTCAATTCATTTGATTACATATCGCCACCCGAAATGCAAAATAACGTATCATCAAAAAATTCGAAATTGAATTGAGTGTCTTACTGATTACGCTTCATTACTTCAAATTGCATATATAATATTACATATATATCAGCATTTTCAGGTTCTGCGATCAGATATAAACCAGTTTTAACCAATAAAAATGTTGTTACGTTGAGCAAATAAAATCAAATATTTCAAACTTTTGTTGCCCTACACAACTTATTAGGAAAATAATAGACATATGTATTCAAATAGGTACACAAGTTGAGTTTTTTTGACGGAGGTATAATGGTACGATTTCCAATATTTTTCTGGCCGTGTCTGGTTAGCGTCTAGTGCGCATATACGAGTATATATGTATATCCGTAATACATGCTCAATTGTGTTACAACATCGGTTGCCAAAAAAATTTTCCAGTATTTTAAATACTAGTAGCGCTATTTATCAATTAACTGACATGAAAAATTATAAGGTTTTTTTTCCGAAGCCGGGAATAAAATTGACTCTTTTAAAAAAGATGTGCTTCAATGGTTGAATGAATGGCTCTCATATCGGCAAGTTGCAAATTTAGCTCAAATTTCGTTTAGGTCTGTGCAAAATATTGCACATTTTCATGAAATATCTATACTCAAACATCGATCGGATCGACGAACCGTTTTAAATATTCACGATAGACGATCTATCAACCGCCTGGTGATTTTGGAAGCAGTAAAATCAGGTCCTGAGACTCAAAAGGAACTGAAAAGTACTTACGGAAAAAAAGTTTCTTGCATAACTGTACAACACGAGTAGAAAAAACAGGTGTTTAAAGCCAGGCCTAAATAAAAACAGGTGTGGTTACTGAACGCCTTCAAGAACTACGTCTCAAATTTCCTAACGCGCACCAAAATTGAACTCCAGAACAGTGGGCGAATGTATTTTGGACAGACGAAATAAATATTAACCTTCACGTGTCAGACAGAATACATTACGATTGTAAGAAGTCTTCAAATAGTATTACCAGCCGCGATGTCATCCCAGCACTCAAATTTTGGGGCGGAAAAGTCCTTTTTTGGGGCGGCTTTTGCAAAAGTGGTTTTGGGGAAATAGTTTTATCGAGTGAATATGAACATAGACATATCAAGGCAAAGGTATTTTTCTTCGTTGTAGAAATTGGGTCTGAACAGTAGTACAGACCCTCAAAGTCCCGATATGAATCCCATAGAGAAACTTTGGTTGGTTTAAAAAAAATAAAGGTACACAATTATAACAATCTACCGGAAATAAAGGCGGAATTATTCACTAGATGTGAAGATTTAGTCAATAGCGTTTCCAAGCGAATTGAAGCGTGAGGCTGCCGTACAAAAAAAAAATATATGTATATATTTTCTTACAATTAAAACTGAATACATTTTGTTACTCTTTTGTTGTTTTATATTATAGACGGATTGAAGAATGTATTTGAAAAAACTGTAATTCAATTCGACCTAATTAAATTAAAGTTTCTTGTAAGAATCGGTATTAGATATTTTACTTGCTCAATTGTGTTACATACTGGATATTAGAAGGCGGCTAAGTAAAAATCTTATTCGGAATCAGCGGACAGGTACGCTTGAAGTTTTAACATTCCGCACATAAATGTGCATATATTGTGCAACACACACTTGTTACATGAAATTTTACTCAAATTCGAACACTCGAAACACCCCGTATTTATTGTTCTCACAAAATCCAGTGGCTCCTCAATTGTTATTTCCGTTTACTCTTTACCTACATACTTTGTAGTTTTCACAGGGTACCACCAGAGAAAGTTAAAAAAAATTTTTTATTGTTTAGTAGTATTCTCTGTTATAGGAATATATAATATAAAACAATGATCCTGCCTGACATTTATGTAATATATGACAAGTGTTTTCTAGTAATAATATGTTATTTTAGATAAATAGATAAATTGATTAATATTCTCTGATTGAAGTTTCTCTAATGCACAAGAGGGCTTTCGCGCTTTTTGAAAAGGAAGAAGTCGTCACTTACTTGTATTCAAACCAAATCAAATTTTGGTATATTATAATAGCAATATTTCCACTCAGCTTTATAAAAGGCAGTCTTTACAAAGTGGAAATGGAATGGAAAAAAATACTCGCTATTTTAAGGTCCACATGCTAAAAAAATGGAAATATTTAGAATTTGAACCGCAATTGATTAGTATTATTTTTTATTAAAATGTATTGTTTTGATAGTTCTTTATTAAAATTCCTTTAAAAATGCTTTTGTCTATCGCTTTCATTAAAAATGTTACTTACTTAAAAATTTTGTAATTAATGACAACTACCTAAGGACAAAATTTGAGTGTAAATTTTAAACTCTCGCGATTAGTGAAACCTAAATTATATACTAAATCATCAGGCTTGGGCTAATTTCGGATAGCATCGGATTATCAATTTATAATTCAAAATTTGCGGGACAAAATGTTCAGGTGTTGCCACCATGAATAAGAAATTGTAATCAAACATTTTATAATCTCGCAAGGATAGCATATCATAAAGGGATTATTATATGGGGAGTGAGCGTAGTTTTTTATCCAATTTCACCCATTTTCACACTGTCGTAGGTCATATCGAAAATGTTCACCCTAAGCGAAGTTGGTTGAGCTATACGAACCTCGATATATATTTACAAGGATATTAGTCTGTTTAGAACCCACACCCACTGTTTCAAAGCCTCAGAGTTTTACCTAATGCGATTCGAAATACCACTTAACGGTTTTATGTGATATTGTTTAACTGAGCTTTATAATATTTCTTTGAGTGCCATTTTGTGAGTATGGCATATCTTTCGATTACGCCTATCTGCAATGGCAATTATATACCAACTAAGTCTTCACCAACAACGAGGAGTGCTTTGGGTAATTGTTTTTATAAAACGTTTACTATCAGCAGGACATATGTACGTGCACTCTCTTTTACATTTTCAATAAGTTCAAATAACTAGAATTATCCTTACATTTATTCTTTCAGTAAAATGAAATTTGCCCATCCCAGAGCCCGCCATGATCCCCAGACCATTATGGAACCTCCTCCGTGCTTAATGGTGTTTTTCGTGTTTTTGTTGTTTGATTGCGGGACACAAAGCTTCTGCCGTCGGATTTTTTTTTTTTTTTTTTGCCACTCGTCCATTTATATTGTTTTTCTGTATCACTCTTCTTAGATTTTCAGCACAAACAATAAGTTCACATTGTTTTTAAAAATGAAAAAGAATTGGGCTGTGGTCCTTTTAATTTTTTTTAATATACTTTTAATCTCTCTAACATAACTTTCATTTAACTGATTTTCTTTTATTATTTTCTATTCTTTACTTTCTGTCTTCGTATAATATCGTGCACAGTGGACACTTATTGTTATTTACTAAAACAGCAATTTCTCGATCAGTTTGTCCTTTAGACTGTCTTATTGAAAGTGTGGCCGATACAGCTGTAGAGGTTTGTGGGTTAACTTATTAAGAGGACAGGTATCGCATCTTTCTACTGCGAATCTCAATTTGCGGTTTAGTTATAGCACTTTATAAGTTTTCGATTACCAGCATTTATTGTGCATAACAATGACTCAATTCCATCCCTCTGCAATACCAATCTCTCTTTTTACCAGGGAATACATATGTATGTACTATATACCAAGTTTTATTATCAAATACTTAATACCAAGTTTTATATCAAATTTTACCCAAGTTATCGCTTGAACGGCCATACATAGAGTCACCGAATTCAAAATCGTATAGCATCTTCACCTTTTATAAGTATATGATATGTTTTATATATGTATGTATTTGCGTCTTTATCTAAATCGGTTAGTTTGAAATGCTATAAACAAATGTTTGCCGAACAAAAATATTATACTTTGTAATTGCTTCGTTTCCGAGATGTTTATAACGAAACCAACCTAATTATGCAAATAATCCTAAATCATTGTTTTAAGGTTATGTCGCTTTGACCAAAATTTTACCGACTTCATTTCTTTTTAGCGCAAAATAGGATGAATTTTTCATGAAAAATTAAATGCTTTCTATCCAAAAAGTCAAAAAGCAATACATTGGAAATGAAAGGTATCTGCTGATTGTATTTACTTTTGACATAAAAACTAAAACATGTTCGAGAACATGTTTCCACGCCCTTTGAATTACATTAAACACAAATTAACTAACTCAACACTAGTTCACTACAATAATCTTAACATGAGTTTATCCATTTGAAATAAAAACTAAAATCTTAAATTATACAATTATTTTATTTTGCTAAGATATCCCACTATCACCTGTTGGCGGATGTAACTCCTGTGCGAAAAGGCAAAAAAAAAAAATATTTGTAGCCGTTACGTCCACTTATTACAATAGATGCTACACATGGAAAATACCATTTGTGCAAAGTTTTATTCGGTACCTTAATTCATGCTTGATTTATGAGCTGTAAAGTGAAAGAATCTGATAGAGTTTAAAATTGAGTTAAGTGGGAAGTAGGCGTGGTTGTGGTTCGACTTCGCCCATTTCCAAAATATTGCACAATAATATCAATATTATATTTTCGCACCAAATTTAGTCCAATTTTTATGCTCTTGCGATATGTGACTACAGAGTATAACAGTTTACGGATTGAGTGATTATCTTCCTGTCCGTCTATGCCAGTGATCTTAATAAAAATTTGTACACGGATTCCTTGGCACAGAGCCTGTAAGCTAAAAATTAAAACAAAATAAGCGCGGATCTCCCTCTAGGAAGACATAACATTTTACATCTGGGATGATATATGAGGACTTTATAAGATCCGGGATCCGAATTGAACACCCATATCTCAGGACTTACTCGACCAATATCGACCAAATCTGGTATAATATTATTTTTAAATTGTTTTGTTTAAGCGCGAAATACTACAAACCCGCCTACTTTCCATAAAAAGATTTCAAATACCAATTTTCAAGCACTAATGCATAGCTCACATAAAGAAGGCCACCACATGACAAAAATTTGTCCAAAGCGGACCAAAACTATTCAAGCCACAAATACCGAATGAGTGGATCAAGATTCCGATTGCAAACATTTTATCGAAAAAATTAGTCAATCTGTGAGATACATATATTGTACKGAATCGTATAATATATATATATATGTGGGGACAGGGAAACCCTATAATGGCTTGGTGCAAGCGGGAAATCTGGCAACTACGGGCAGCATCAGAAAAGTGTCCATGACGAAATTRAARAGTCGAGTCGCGTTTGAGAAGCCGAAGACGAGATACTGACTTTCGGTATCTGCAGTATTTTTTAACTTTTGTAAATTCATTTTAAGATCATCATTTTCTTT
>NW_017536719.1:19035-21177 GCF_001853355.1 Bactrocera latifrons | reverse complement strand
GAGTAGGCAATTGAGAAGCAAAGTCCTCTCTCGACAAACAAAAACCAAACTCTATAAGTCACTCATAATTCCCGTCCTGCTATATGGTGCAGAGGCGTGGACGATGACAACAACTGATGAGTCGATGTTGCAAGTTTTCAAGGGAAAAGTTCTGCGAAAGATTTATGGTCCTTTGCGCGTTGGCCACGGCGAATATCGCATTCGAATGTTGGATGGAACGATGAGCTGTATGAAATATATGACGACATTGACATAGTTCAGCGAATTAAAAGACAGCGGCTACGCTGGCTAGGTCCTGTTGTCCGAATGGACGACCATACTCCAGCTCTGAAAGAATTCGATGTAGTACCCGCCGGGGGAAGCAGAGGAAGAAGAAGGCCTCCACTCTATTGGAAGGACCAGGTGGAAAAGGACCTGACTACGCGTGGAATATCCAATTGGTGCCACGTAGCGAAAAGAAGAAACGACTGGCGCGCTGTTGTTAATATCGGCTGTAATCGCGTAAGCGGTGTCTACGCCAAATAAGAAGAAGAATGTGAACATTGAATTAAATAGGATCAATAATTTCTTTAGCCACAATATATGTTCCAGTTGACTTTATCCCGCATATATTATACATATCGGCAAATGTATTAGTTATTTTAATATAGTAAAGGGAGGGTATAACATCAGGTGAAAACTTGCCCGAACACCATATAACTTAGAAACCTTATGTACCTGAAGGAATTACCCTGGATTGATCCTGCGAAGTTACAAGGATATGAAGTGTCCGCTTATACCCGAACTTAGCGCTTCCTTACTTGTTTTAAATAGTTATTGTTTTTATACATTGAACAGGGTATATTAAACTTAAAGGAAACGTCGGCGACCTTATAAAATATAGATACCCACACATACATATATATATATATATACATATATATAAATGGTCAGCTTGTCGAACTGCCCGCCTATCCGTCCATCAGTCTGTATATACGCGAACTAATCTCGCAGTTTTTAAGATATCTTTTTTGAAAAAATATACATTTTGGGTCGAAGAATTCGCATCTGTTGTTTTCAGAGACGAAAAGAAATTTAATTTGGACAGACTAGATGCTTTTCATAAATATTGGAGGTATTTGAGACGCTCACGTGAGACATACTATAAACAAGTTAATGGTCGTGGAGTATTGCTCATGGTATATGCGGCATGTTCATCAAAATTCAAATCTCAAAGAATCTTTGTATAAGATGAATGCAGAAATTTACACTGAATTGTTGGAAAGCCATCTCCTTCATTTTCCTGGTAATTTACATGGAGATGAATTGATTTTCCAGCAAAACTATGCAGCGATCCATGTAGCGAGGAAGGCAAAGCGTCTTTTGAGTCTCGGAAAATTATATGTATTTTTGAAGTGGTCTGCCTTAAATAGGGGTCTGAATCCGATCGAGTATCTGTGAGCAATTCTTTCAAGAAAAATTATTAATTTTCCAAGGAACTTGTATACTGGAAAGTGAAAGAATCAAATGGATTTTTAAATTATGTTATAGTAGGCGTGGTTGTAGTCCGATTTCGCACATTTTCACAGAGTAACATACGGATATGAAAGAAATGTTACGTTCCAAATTTTGTCGAAACTGTCCCCCTTATACTATATACATATATACCACCCGTATATAATAATTTAGCAGGATTTCAGTATTTAATTAAAACAAGAAAAAACGTTAGCTATATGATATAGTAATTCGTTCTGAACAGTTTCTTATGATATTACATTATTTCTACAAACAATAACTCATACCAAATTTAGTGAATATATATTGTCAAATGCAAAAGTTTCCCATACAAGAACTCGATTCCGATTGTTCAATTTGTATGGCTGCTATATGTTATAGTTAACCAATCTAACCAATTTCTCCTGTGGATGGCACAGGTCGAGTCACAGTTCATTGCGGCAGGCATAACTAGCGAGAAAACGAAGTACCACACCGTCGTGGCCGCAATCGAAAGCAACGTGCTAGCCCAAATAAGCGACATAATTCTCAATCCACCGAACAGTGATTTGTACTCCACGCTAAAAAATCGTATAATAACGCAATTCGCGGACTCGGAGCAAAAACGTGTAAGAAAGCTACTGCAAGAACAAGAGCTTGGTGATATGC